>NC_056733.1:1947680048-1947709336 GCF_019279795.1 Protopterus annectens
AGACATGCTCCCTGCACTCGTCCACGCTCCATGTAGCATTTGGAGTTTAGGCAGCGCACTTTCATTAATATGCATGGCGCGCTGCTATCCTCCTCTTCAACTGCCACTTCCGTGCAGGACTAGATTAGTCCTGCATGGAAGATTAGTAAATCCGGAGGGATATGTTTTAGGTATTTATTCACTATTTACATAGATTTTATATTTATATTTACATTTATGGTTATTTATTATAGTATTATTTTATGGATTTTTATTGTATTTATTTCATTACATATTGATTTTATGTGCTTTACATACACACAACTGCAGGTTTTCATATGTATCTTTTCTTTAAGGGGGTATGTCAGCTTAAACATTGTATTACTTGATTATGTTTTTAATTAAGTAATTTCTACTATAAAAATGCATTGTGAGGTTGTATTAATTATCTGATGAAGTTATGAAGTGTTCAGGACGAATGCACTTATCTTTTGTTTTACAAATTTTAGTCAATAAACTCCAGTATTGATTTTATTGAAGTTGGCTCAATTTGGTGCATTATTTGACTGTGGAGTGGTTTATCCTACTGATCCAGCTTGGCGTTTTGTGTTTTGCAACAGTTTTTAGTTTCACAGAGAGAGTCCCAGTAAGAGTGGGTGTGCATCAGGGTTCATACACACACACACACACACACACACACACACACACACACACACACACACACACACACACACACACACACACATTGAGTGCACTCGCACATACATGCATGCATACACACGCAAACACACACAGTTGTAACAACCAGTCTCAGCCACATGCATGGCTCTGGACACCACAGATGTCTTCTGAGATCAAATAAATAAATGCATAAATAATGCCCCCCCTGAAATGGATATTAGCTCACTGCTGTCAGTGCCATGCAATGCAAATTACTGTAATATCCCCTGTGTTCTCTCAATTTCCTAGTTCAAAAAAGACAGACAAAGACACAAAATAAGGAACAGATTTTTAATGTTTCTATTTATGAACCTAGAAAGTTGATAGAATAATAAGCTTTGTATTAGCAAACATTTACTGAATGTTGTGAAGTATGAAACTCAAATCAGTCATTATTTACTGACTACAATTTTTATTTTATCTATTTGTTAATTGGGTAAGCCCATTGAACAAAATGTCACTTTTCAGGGGTGACCAAGGAGCACTGGTTAGGTCAGTTTCTCTGTATCATACAGTAGGCAAATAGAGGTAGAAGGAAGCAAACCCTATATCCTTGGCTACAGGAAACAGTTCACTAACAGTTCAGAGACTACATTCTCTGATCTAACTGCCAGACAAATTAATTCACTTACAAAATTTAACAGAGCAAGAGGAAATACATGCATTTTCTGAACAACAAGAATATGAAACTGAAGACTGGCATTACTGACTGATTGTAATCATCACAGTTTTACTAGAAAATGAAAAAAAATATGCACAAGGGACAAGGCAAAAATATGAGACATAATCAGAGACATTCTGAAAGCAACAGAGACAGCTGATTTGAGTGCAGAGCTATGCTATCTGCTTGAGCATGAGCAAGCACATAGATGCGCGCGCACACACACACACACACACGCACACACACACACACATACACAGACACACGGACACAGGCACACACACACACACACACACACACACACACACACACACACACACACACACACACACACACACACACACACACACAGACACACATGCACACAGGCACACACGCATACACACACACACACACACACATACACAGACACACAGACACACACACACACACACACACACACACACACACACACACACACACACACACACACACACACACACACACACACACACACACACACAGAAAACAGATTACATGATCATCATACTGATCATTGCTGCAGTAGAGTTAGGTATATGGGGTTATATCCTGCCAAGGATATAACTGCTGACCAGCTTCCAAACATTTAAGGCACATTCCACATGCCCAAAATGTCAAGCGGCTTGAGCTGAGCTGAATGAAAGGTATGTGTGGGTGCAAAGCCCTTCAGAACTTTACTGCCTCTGAGGCTTGCATTTTCTTTATCTGGGAGATGAGTTCCCTTTGGGGGAGACTTATTTTTTCTTATATTTTACTGATGTTTTATTACTTTCCTCTTGAGGAAATTTATTGTAATACTAGGAATTTGTGTTTTAATGCAGATTGTAACTTACTTTTAAATGGAACACTCATTGTTTCTGTCAGTTTAAAAGTAATGTTATTTAACGGATAAAATATTTGCTGTGGGGAAACTATGCTTATTTTAAGGTTCTTGAGGCTGCCATAGTGTTTGAAAGTGTTTTTAAGTGTTTTTTTTTTCTGTAAAAAGAAAGTAACTTTTGTTGACTGTCGGTTTTACTGGTATTGTTACTTGGTTTTTCCAAGGATAGAAGCACTATCTATGGCATGACCAGGAACATATTGTCACTCCCATGGTCGGTCCTTCCAGCCACAAAAAAAGGAAAAAGTTAATTATGCAATCTTTGCCACCACAGCAGGCTAGCAATTTGCCTCAGTTGCAGGTGGATGACTCTGTTCTGGCCATTTATTGTACCACAGACCACTCATCTTTTACCCTGGATCCCTCTGGGGTAGCACATACAGCCACTGTTAACCAAGGATTAGCCACATCCTCTGTAGGTGTTGGAGTCCCCTCACTGGGCAATGGGAGAACCTCTCTTGTCTGTCCTGGGAAAGGCAATAGGGAAGTTTTTACTGTTGTATCAGAATGCTATGCCCATCCCTGGGGAAGCAGCATCTATTATTATTAACACAGTTGTCCCCATTTTTCCTGTCAAAAAGAAACAGAAAACAAAACATGTATTCTACTCCTCAAATTTCTTTGGACAGAAGTTGTTTGCTTGTACTGGCTCATGGTTTGATTCAGGCTAGTGATCCTTCTTGTAATGCAGTTTCCAGTAAAAGAAAGCGGGATGATGCCCTTCCTGAAGGGATTCAACATTCTGAATCTGAACAAGAAGATGTAGTGATGGATTAAGGGTTTTGTCCTCAGATTTCTGATTCAGACTCGGAGAACAGCTCTCTTTCTGTTTCTCCCTGTGGAGCATTCTCTTTCTCTGATACTATGTCCTCATGTTTTCAGTGGGAGAACACTGAGGTTTCTCAGTCTCTCCAAAACTACTATAAGTTGGTACAGAAGTATTTTCCACAACCTGTACCCATTGCTCCTGTCCTGTCTGCTTCAGAGGATGCATGTCTTACCACCTGCAATTTTCCTGATAGTCAGTCAGCTCTGCCAAAAAAGGCATCTAGGATGTATAAAGCTCTGCAGTCTTTTACATTTTATACACTATTCCCAAACTCATCTGCTGCTAAGCACTTAGTTAATTCCAGTCCTACTCTTTCTAATAAGGATGAGAAAATGATTGATAGGTGTTGAAAAAAGAATATACCTCTGTAACTTTGAATTTCATAATATTAAACTGTCAGGCTCATATGTTAAAGTGTATCATGCCATGTTGTGAAAGTATAAGGAATGATTTACTTACATGCTTCTTCTTGTGAAGAACAATCTGCTTTAAATAACTTAGTTTCTACTACTGCATAGATCACTTCTCATTTTTTGCAGTGTGTGTATGACTCTATTGATACTTGTTCCAGGGCTATGGCCACTGGCATCATTTTAAGGAGGTTTGGTTGGCCGCATTTTCAGAACCCTCCAGATGATGTTAAAATGATATCTTAAATTCTCCCTTGGATAAAGATTTAGTGCTTTGCCCTCTACTGCAGAGATGATCAAAAAGTCTGGTGAAAGCGGCAAACTGATCCAAGGAATCTCTAAGATTTTTTAGCCCTCCTTTTCCAAATTGTCTAAGGCATTTTTTCTCCTCATCCAATTTTGGCAAATAACAGAAAAAGAAGTCTCATCATAATTCAAGTAAACTGATATTTAAGAAGTGGCAATGTGGTTTCAAGAAGAAGTCTCAAACTTCCCAAAACCAAGGACACTCCAATTAGTCTGAAAGACTATTCAAGAGACCTTGTCAGCCCCTCCCACCCTGGCCCTCTTTCTTTTCCAGAAAGTTTGAATCTCCATTTTTGTCTTTGGCAACAGATTGTTTCAGGCAAATGGGTTCTGAAAATCATTCATCAGGGTTACAGATGGCAGTGGGAGAAACCTCCTTCTTTCCAGGAGATCATTTCTCATCCTGCAGATCAGACTGTTTTGCTTCTTCCTGTTCTTCATCACATGTTGTCTCAAAGAGTGATAGAACCAGTTCCTACTTCCAAGGTGGGGAAGGTGTTTTATTCAAGGATGCTCCTAGCTCCAAAGAAAGAAAGAAAATGCTTTGCAACCAGTTCTGCATCTTTCTTTCCTAAACCTGTTAGTGATAGTTCCCAAATTCAAAAATGGTGTCACTTCACAACCTGTTGCCTCTATTTTCACTTTTAAGTGTCCTCATAACACTAGACTTAAAATATGCTTATCATCACATTCCTATTCATCTAGTCTTCAGATGTTTCTTAAGGTTTTGTTTGCCTAGATCAAATTATCAGTCCTCTGCCTTACCGTTTGGAATATCCACTGCAGCAAAAGTGTTCACAGAGTATCTAGCTCTAGTTATAGCGCCTTGCCAGTTACAAGGTATCCACATTTTTCTTATTTAGACTACCTGACTATCTTTGCAGAGTCTTTCTCAAAATGTCAGTAATCTTTCTCTTGCACAAGCTGGAATTTCAAGGGAATATTCAAAAGTCTTTCTTGGCTACCTCACAGTGGATTGTGTTCCTGGGATGTCAAATAGACACTTCAGTTCAAAGAGCTTTTCTTCCACAAGAAAACAATACATATATACCTTGATCTATTTCTAAGTTTTTCCACTCAGACTTCAGTCACTGTAAGGGAATACCTCAGGATTTGAAGTCTCATGGCATCAATGATTCTCCTGATACCCCTGGCAAGACTCTACATGAAAAAGATGCAGTGGTGTCTGAAATCGCTTTGGTCCCATCATCAACACCCTTTATTGTTTCAGATCCCAGTACTGGTGTTTATCAGAAGAGAAATCACTTGGTGGCGACAACAGATATCCTTAAATCCAGGTCTCCCCTTCTCTCTCTCTGCTATAAAGTAGTCAATAACTGAAGAGGCTTCAGACTTCGCTTGGAAAGCAGTTTCAGGATAGATAAAAGTTCAAGGTGTGTGGGACATCAAGGACAGACATAAGCACATAAATATCAAAAAGGTGCTTTCCCTGATCAAGCTACTCAGTTCTCAAACTATTGTTGGTTTCTGGGATGTCTTCAAGCAGTTACAGACAATACCACAGAGATGTGGTATTTCAACAAGCAAGAGAATACCAGGTCATACCCCCTTTGCAGAATGGTCATGTTAGCTTGGGATATAGCTTCACAGCACAGTCTCACTTTACAGTCATCTTATATTCTCTGAAATAAAACTTGTGTGGAAGACTAACTGAGCAGGACCAGGTCAGTCCCTCATGAATGGAAACTAGATCCTGGGGGTCTTTCAAGATTTGATACATCTGTCAGAAGTTCCTCAATTAGACCTATGTTCCTCCTCTCTAAAAAATAAACTGGCAAAATTATTTTTCAGGACTTCATGCAAGAAGGCCTGGAAGACAGATGCCTTTTTATTTTCTTTGGGCAGGTATGTTCATGTGTGCTTTTCCACCCTTTCCACTAATATCCTGGGTACCTCTAAAGATTCAAAAGAAATCCCCCACATCATTGCAGCGACTCCCTTCTTCCCCAGGCAATGATGGTTCTCCCTTCTTTTTCAAATGGCCAGGGGTAATTAACACAAGCTTCCTCACAGAATGGATCTACTCACACAAGAACGGGATGTTTGCTACATCTTCAGTTTGCTACTTGGATGATAGGTTCATAGGTGTGTACTAGGCTATTGACACTGGAGCCTTTACAAGCCTAGCCCATAGAAGTTCCCTGGCATTGTGCTGCCCGATGTTAGTTCCCAGTGCCTCTATCAAGTAGAGCCATTGGAGTGATACCCAGGGTGAACTTTCTATTACCCATCCACTCATCAAGATTTCTCTTGAAGATGAACAATGAGGTGCTCTGCTTGACACGTATAGGAAGGAAAGTTGACATGTATGGGAAGTCAATTCCAGATCATGGACAGTCTCTGGGTGAATAATGTGTCCCTCCAGCATGTTCTATTGATTGTGGTAATGAGGTTGAAGTTTCTGGAGTGTGTGGTGCAGAGGGATTGGGATTTCTTTAGATGTAGCATTTTTAACAGAGCTGGGTCAGACATGGCTTTGTAAGTCAAGCAGAGCTCGCCTTTAAGTAGGTGATATGAGACAGAGAATAGTTGGTATCTTTTGAGTCTGTCCATGTAGGACATGTGTTTAATGCCTAGGATCCACTACATGAGGTACTTCTGTGGCCTCTCCAGCTGTTGCAGGTGTTTATTGAGATAAATGCCAAATGAGACATTATATTTGATGATTGGTCTAATGAGGGAAGAGTAGAGAGAGACGATGACCTCTTTCTTCCTGGATGCAAAACCCTTGGTAATGAGATGTGCCACATAGAAGGACTTTCTGACCACAGTGGCAATGTGGTGGTTGAAGGAGAGGTTGCTGTCAACCTGCATCCCCAGATCTCTTATAATGTCTTCAGTGTTCAGTGGGCTCCCATTGATGTGGTAGTTAGTGGGAACTGAGTTTTTACCAAAGGGGATGGTGATGCATTTTTTGGCATTAGGCTTAAGGCCATGGCTCATACACCAGTCACTGGTCTCAGTGAGGCCTTTCTGTAGGATGTCTGCATCACTTGTGGAGTTAATAATGGCTCCCAGCTTGCAAGTTGTCTGCAAACTTGGTCAGGCAGAGTTCCTTTGTGTTGGACTGGATTTCTTCGAAGTAGATGCCAAACAGGAGAGGACCAAGGAACAATCCCTGTGGGACTGGGCAGCACTCTGTCTTGGAATTCGCTACTTTCATACTGTGTGTTCTATCTGTGAGTTAATTTGAAACCCACCTAGTGATATAGAGGTTGCTGCCTAGTTTGGTGAGTTTATCAATATTTTCCAAGTGAGGAATGGTATCAAAGGCCTTGACCAGATTGAGGTGGGCTGTATGCACTGCCTTACCTTCATCCACAGACCTGGTGACTGACTCAAAGAAGTCAAACAGGTTGCGCAGGCATGATCTCCCTTTCACAAAGCCAAACTGCATGGTGTCCAGAGTTTGAAGATTTCCTATATATTTTGCTCCATAGCTTTACATATTGGACTCCTCAGGTTAATAGGGCGATAATTCACAGGGTCTTTAGTCACTCCCCCTTTATGGAGAAGGATGACTGTAGCAGTGCACCATTCGGTAGGGATAACGCCTGAGGTGAGGCTGTGACTGAACAGGGCACACAGATGCGATGACAGTTCACTTTGTAGTTTATGTAGAACACAGCCAGGGATACTATCGGGTCCCATGGGGGCTGTATTCTTGGCCTTGGATAATGCAGCTTTAACCTGGGCTGCAGTAATGCTGGGTGCCTGACATTCTTCCAGTATTGTGATTGGTCCTTTAGGAGGGAGAGAGGGGTAAAGTTGGCATGGAATCTGTCAGCCAGTATGTTGGCAATATCTTTTGGCTCAGTATAGGAGGTACCATTGTGCAGTAACTCAGAGCAAATCTGGGTATTGCCTTGGAGGTTCTTGATATAACTAAAAAAGGCTTTGTGATTGTTTTTAGTGTCTGCCACAATTCTGACTTCATAGCTGGGTTTAGAGGATTTGATGAGGGATGTCAAATTTTTGTTGAGGCTAATAAGGGAGTTTTTCCAGTCTTGGTACTTCACCTTTTTCTGCAACAGTTTCTTCCTTCTGTTGTAGAGTTTATTAATGGCAGGGGACCACCAGATTGACTTCCTTTTTCTGGAGGAGAGCATCTTGGTTCTGTTGGGTATGGCTAATTCCATTCAATGATGTACATGCTTGTACAGTGCATTGGTGTATGATTTGGCAGTCATGCAGCTATTTACCATTGGCATGGGTGCTTTGAAGTTAACCCCCTCTGTTTTTAGGAGTCTAAAGTCAGCTTTGGATAAGTTTTTCAAGGTGGTTACATTTGCAAGGGGGTGTGGGTGAGATGTGGATTTCCATGGTGATTAGTTTATAGTCGGATCTGACCAGAGAGGGATTTACTTTTGGTGTAGAGCAATGGTCGTACATGTTAATAATAACCAGGTCAAGGATGTTGCTTCCTCAAGTGGGGGTCAGAATGAGATACTCCAGGGCATTGGAACTGATGAATTCCAGGAAGCGTTGGGACAGTGTACTGGTGCTAGAGTAGTTTTCCCAGTTGATGGTGGGGTAGTTGAAGTCTCCTAGTGTGAGAGTGTTGGGTTGGACCTTGATAGATTCCAGGGTGCTTAGGAACATGGAGTGAGAGTCTAGGGACATGGTCGGGGATCTATAGCAGGCTATGACCTGGATCGCAATCTTTACCCAATGTTATTTATACCTGAAGTATCTCAGATGCATTATGTTGGGCTACTAGTCTGGAGGTCTGCATATCCTTTATGAATATGGAGATACCACCACCTTTGGAGCTTTGGTCCATGTTTTGGGGCCGAAAGGCTTGGAATGACTTATATCATGGTAGAGCAGGAGTGCTTTCTGCCATCTTAATTCCTTTTAGGCACCTGTTTTCTGAGGACATGCAGCAGTTTACTAATGGAGACAATAAAGCCTGCTACTAGAAAGTCGTATATTAGCAAATGGGAAAGGTTATCAAATTGGTGACAACAACATAACCATCACCCATTCAGGGCTAGTTGTTCTTTGGTCTTACAATATTTGTGTGTGTTAATATCCTATGGCCTTTCTTATTTCACTATCAAGGTTCATGTATTTGCCTTTTTAGCATGTCTGCCTATGGATTCTCCTCTTTCAAGGCAGGCTCATTTCTAAATGTTCTTGAAAGGGGTTTTACATAAGAGGCCTCAATTTAAATTGGTGGACCCTCCTTGGCATTTTGATTTTGTGTTAGAGAAACTAACACTTGCTCCATCTGAACCAGCTAATCTGGCTGACTTGAGGTTCTTAATATAGAAAATAGTTTCACAGATTGCTCTGACCTCTGCAAGAAGGTACCTGAGTTGCAAGCTCTTAAGGTGAGCCAATCTTATCTCATTTTCCACAAGGACAGGGTTTCTATGAAAAATAATCCTACTTTTATGCCGAAAGTCACATCCAAGTTTACTTTAAGTCAAACTATCCATCTCCCCATTTTATTTCCTGAACCTAAAAATGAGGAAGGATACTCTATATCTTGGATGTCCACAGAGAACTCACATGCACAACTAAATATTTCAGATCATTGGATCAATTTTTCATTTCTTGTGAAGGTAAGAAGGGGCAAATGGTGTCAAAACAGACTATTTCCAAATGGTTGTGTAAAGCTATTAACTTGTGTTATACTTACAGTGCCATATCTACTCCAGGAAGGGCCAAGGCCAAATCTACAAGGACACAAATCAATAAAAGGGTATCACTAAAAGAGAAATCAGGCAACACAGCAAAATAAAATTGAAAGGTTTATTGTAAGCTCTTTCGTCTAAAGCAATATAAAACTTATTCAGATAAATCACCATAAGCTAAACACTAGTATTTAAAACAAATAATCACATGGTATTTTTCCACCAAAACTTTTAAAGGTACAAACCCTCATAAGTCACAACACCAGAGTTTTTAATACAAGGCAAACCACTTCTAGTGTTTTTTTTCAATCTAAAACCAAATAACAAGAAAAATACACATCAGTAAAATAAAAAAAAATAAAAAAGTAAAAAAATAAAAAATGTATATATAAATGCATACCACCTACAATATGCTTTTAATTTAAGTAAGGATAAATAGAGACAGTCCCATTAATGCCAGGAAAACATCCTGCATTCAAATGGAGCTGCCAAGCAAGCTGTCTCTTTTCTAATTTCAAACCCCAGGGACTACCTCTGAAGGTTTTCATAACTTGTTAAACCATAAAAAAAAATTAAAAATATGAGAAGGAAAAGCACTTACATGTTTAGCCAAAGCATTGCCTGCACTACCAGTTTTTATGTCACACAAATGCTCATAAATCCTTACTTTAAAATTTCCTCAATCTTTCCCATATAAAAACACATACAGGACTGGCATGCTGCTATATAAGCAACAGCTATTGATGAATAATTAAATTTACCCTGCATTCTAATAATATTACTATTAACTGTAAAAACATCTCCTACCAGGACATGTTCACAATGACTACATACTGCACATCTAAACATCTCTTTGACATCCAAAACTGTAGAATTAGGATTATTATATCCAAACAATGACTTTAAACGTAAACCTTTCCTGTAAACCACAATGGGAAAATCCCCTAATTTTTCATGGCTCTCAAAATTTTTCCATCACTACACATCAATTCTTGCATAGGATAGATTTAATAAAATCACTGTCATAAGAAAAGGTAGTAATAAAACTATTACCAAAATTAGGTTTAAAACTAGATGTCTGAACTGTAGATTGAATATTAGGACAGTGGTTCAATGATGAATCCCCGCTAAGAATAGGTGAAAAAATATGGATTTCTCTTTTTTGTATAACCTCCCTCATAATGTCAACTACAACTGTCTCTGGATAACCTCTACTTAAGAACATGATCTTAGTCTTATTACATTCTTCCACAAATTCATCAAACACACTCATCATCTTAACAGCTAGGACGAACTGACTTTTTACCACACTTTTTTTGTGATGCAAGGGGTGTGCACTGATAAAATGCAAATAACAGTTAGAATGGGGATCCTTCCTGTAAATTCTGGAAATAAAAACATTCTTAACATAATCCTTAATTAACCAAACATTCAAAAATGAAATTGGCTCCTTTACAATTTCATAAGAAAAGAAAATCAATTCTGTAGTAGCATTAAGATAATCAATGAACAGTGGTATTCTCTCTACCCTATATTTCCAAACAGTAAAGATATCATCAAGGTATCTAGTGTAGAGATGCCAACAGTCCTTGAAAGCACTACCAAAAATATACTTTTTCTCCCATTCAACCATTACTATATTAGCATATAAAGAACCACAAGCTGAACCCAGTGTGATACCCTTAACTTGATGAAAAAACTGGTGGTCAAATCCAATAAAATTATAATTCAAAACAAGAGACAACAAGTCAACGAACAAGTTAATTTTATCCTGTGTAAAATTAGTTTTGGAATAAAGAAAATCAGTGAACCAGTCTATCCCAGTTTCATGTGGAATACAGGTATATTAGTCTTTAACATCAGTTGTCAAAAAAGTACACCCATCATCAACAATTAAATCATTGCATTTTTTAAGAAAGTCCCAAGAGTCCATACTAAGGTGAATTAACTTATCAAGTTCCTTCTTTAGATGAAAATCAAGAAATGTTGCTAAAAGTGCCTTAATGGATGCCCTCACATCAACAATTGGTCTCAGTGGGGGATCAAATACACACTTATGTATGTTTGGGAGACCAAAAATTGTTGGGATAGTAGGATTAGTCAGGAACAAAAACTTGAACTCATCCAAAGTAAGATTTTTCTGCATGAACATATCATACAATAACATCTTTATCCTTTCATAAGCCACATCTGCAACTCTTTTTGACCCTGTGGATAACAGTATTCAAACAATAAGCAATACATTTTATGATTATGAGTAGGTTAATCCTTTAGCACTATGACACCCCCTTATCAGGCTTCATAATTCGAATGTTACTAGATTTTAAATAGTGCAACAAAGCAAGTTCTTCATTGGAAACATTAAGAATAAACAAACTATTTCTAAAATTATGTTTGAACAAAGCCCTAATATCAAACTCACACAGTTTTTCAAAAACATAAATAACGGGATGGAGGGGTGGTTTGTAAGTGCTACTGACTCTTAAATTATAGTCCATGTCATTATTATAACTAAATAATAGAGCAAAATTCAATTTTCTCCTGTAAAGTTTTAAATCCATTAAATTCCCTACTAAATTCACTTGTTTCAAAATAACAAAGGTGGAATCTTTTGACAAAAACTCAGCATGTTCCTGATGCACCTCACAGTTACTAAAATTATTCATTTTGAAGTCACCTGTGTAATTTCAAGCAATGTCAATGGAAGGTGGAATGATCTTTTCATCATAGACACTCAGGGCTGCCACCAGTTCTTCCACTGAGCATTCTTCCTCCAAACCCCTGAATACATTTGTGGGGAATGTGAATTGTCCTGCCAATAATTTCCCTGTTTTTGTTGTTTGTGTTTGAGGCATTCAAACTTCCGTGGGAGTGGACACTCCAAAAGGACCTCCTCAAGCTCTGTTTTCTCCACTTCTCCACAGTTATCTGGCAGTTTTAAGTTGCCTTCATTAAAATGGGACCACCTTGATCATCCTTATTACCCTACTGCTGCGAACGTGGGGGAGAGGGATAGGCTTTATGACTGCCATATTCAGTCTCATCCCTTTCCATTTTTTCTAATTTTCTACTCTTAATTTGAGTGATCTCACAATCAATTCTTAAAAAAAATATGTTGTTTTACCTGAGAAAAGTTACGGTCACCTTCTTCAGGAATACTTTTATTGATAGAGTTTACATCACACATCAAATTTTCAGTAAGCAAGTTATTGTGTTTAATCAAAGTTTTTCATAAGTTCACATCCACATTTTTCAAATAACCACAACAAATCCAAATGAAGAGGGGAGTTGTGAATCAATAAAGAAGGATATTTCCACAGGACAAGTATGCACCCTCCTCATGTTTTTCAGAAAGTTTCTAGAAGACAGTGTTTAAGACTATCTAGACTTCATGCAGTAGATGATGAATTCAATTATGGTTTGCATGACTTGAGGCTGAGTCTTAGTAGGAGGGGATATAATGAGAAAGAAGTCAATGCGGGAGTACAGTTGGCTGTCTCCATCACACATAAGAGAGACAAACCGTATTTTTCATAACCATATATGGGTGAACGGCCACAGAAATATCAGAGGAACATTTTAGGGATGTCCATCTCATACTGTACTGACTTCTAAGCCATTAGTAATATTATTAAGAAGAACTAGTCAGTCTTACACATAGAGGAATATCTAGGGCAAATAGTTGAAGCCCATCCCTATTTCTGCTGTAGGAACAGGAAGTCACTTAAAAGAATGTTGTGTTATCCAACAAACTCCGCAGTGAATCCCAGGGAAAATGAGGTATATGGAACTTTAAAGTGTGGAAGCTGTAATTTTTTTCTCACTTGTAGATGAAGCTCATGTGTTTACACATCCAGAGAATACACAAGCAGTTTTGGTTTCACCCAATAGTAATGACTTGATATACCTTGCACATTGTATGCAGTGCAAAGTTTTTTATGTCGGAGAGACAAACTGTAAGCTATGGGAACATATTAGAGGTCAAGTGTATTGTGCATGGAAGAATAATCCCACAAATGTGGTAGCAAAACACTTGCTGCAGTTTGAGGGACATACCTTTAAGTTTTTGATTATAGAGAATATGAAAGTAAGTGAGCCCTTAGGGGAGAGTAATGACACTGAGAGGGCTGAAGTCCAATGGAATTTTAAAGTACAAGCCAATAGAGGCTCTGGTTTAAATGATCATGTCCCCCTTAATCTAGTCTTGAAAGCTAGGATACTGAAGTGCTGATATCTGTGTGTGTGTGTGTGTGTGTGTGTGTGTGTGTGTGTGTGTGTGTGTGTGTGTGTGTGTGTGTGTGTGTGTGTGTGTGTGTGTGTGTGTGTGTGTGTGTGTGTGTGTGTGTGTGTGTGTGTGTGTGCGTGTGTGTGTGTGTGTGTGTGTGTGTGTGTGTGTGTGTGTGTGTGTGTATGTGTGTGTATATGTGTGTGTGTGTGTGTGTGTGTGTGTGTGTGTGTGTGTGTGTGTGTGTGTGTGTGTGTGTGTGTGTGTGTGAGTTTGTGTGTGCTTTTAAGAAGTGTTTTAACTAGTTATGGTTCCTATGTTACAGTGTATGCATGGGATGTAATTGAAGAGTTTGAATTTTTAGAGTGACATCATTACTATATTAATCACTATTTGAAGCTTGATTTTACTGTGGTCTGATGAAGCTAGCATAACTAGTGAAAGTGCTTACCTATTGCTACCTACACTTGCGTTATATATTACTCAATAAACATTTAGATTGTATTCCTATTTTTGCTCCTGCTGTGCCATTCCCAAGTCCAACTAAGCGCTGTGTTTCGGTGAAGGTATTTTCTACAGTTTTTTTTTGTCCATTTTCTTTAAAAAGTCAGATATTAAAGCTATTGAATGCAATATATATATATATATATATATATATATATATATATATATATATATATATATATATATATATATATAAACGTGTGTGTATGTGTATGTATAGACAATCTTGAGTAATATAACCATTTTAATAAGCACTAATCTATCCTCAGAAGTAAAAAAAAAAATATTTCTAACAAGAATTAACACTTCTTCAATTACTTTTTCAAAATTATTATTAATAATCTGCTCACATCAGGAGAGATTTTTTATTCCTAAATATTTTAATTCTTTTCCTTCTCAATTATATTTATATTTGTCTTCAAAATTACTATCTAGTAATTGATTTTACACTAAAGTTTCAGTTTTACTACTATTAAATTTCAGCAGTGACATTTCTTGAAACTTTTCAATTTCCTCATCTATTTCTTTGATTGAATAATTTAAATCTCCTATGGTTAGTAAAATAGCTGCATAAAGTTGCATTTTACATTGACAATCTCTATTAGTTGAGAATCCATCATTTTTTCCATTGCTTCTTATACTATTAGCTAAGGGTTTGATAACTGATGCAAATAATAAGAGGGAAAAGGGACACCCTTGTTTTGTGTCTTTGTTTAAAGTAAACCATTGAGAAATGTAAAATCCAATTTTAACATATTCTTTGGATTCCCTATACAGTTTTTTTGATAGTCCAATAAACTGTTCTAGGATTGCAAATGCTTATAAAGTTTAAAACAAGTAGTTCCAATCTACAGAATCAAATGTTCAGTCAATATCTATGCTAATTAGGCCACTTTTTTGTTCATTCCATTTGCTAAATCTAAAGCTACTGCCCTTTTTATATTATCTTAAATTAACCTATTGACTATAAATCCTGTTTAATCTTTATTAATTAATTTATCTACAGCATCTCTTAATCCTGTGGTGAAAATGGAAGTAAATATTTTCTAGTTTACGTTTAGTAATGAAAAGGTCTATATGAAGATAATAATTTATAATTCTTTCCTTGATTAAGTAAAGGTGAGATTACAGAATATTTCCATGAAGGAGGAATTATTTTGTCTCCCTGAATTATCCTGAAATGTGATGTAATTCTAGAATATTTAATGGAAACAGACAATACAATTCCATACTTAAACCATCTAACCTAGAGCTTTACAATTTTGACCATTTTTGAAAGTGTCTTTAACTTCTATCAGGGTAGTAGACTTATTCAACTGAGGTATTTATTGGTCATTAAGTTTAAAAGTAACATTTATCTTTAAATAATTGTCAATTTTGTAATCATCAAAATTATTTTTATCTTTATTAAGATCTTCCATCCTCACATATTTTTTTAAATATTCAGCATTTCCTCTATATCTGAAGTAAGCGTATTAGTTTGAGGATTTCAGATATTATTGATGTGTGCCATTTTGCTTAATGTCTTATTTTTATTGGCTAACCTATGTAGATTTTTTGAAGTCATCATATAACTATGCAATTTTATTTTTTGTAAAGCTATCTCCACTTTATACATTAAATCTGTTTGATATTCTGTCATTAATTCTTTAATGATTTTTATTACTATTTTTTTTTGTTTGTTCATAGGATCATAGGTTTGTATGAAGTTACTAGACTATTGGCCCTGAAACCCTTACAAGTCTAGTCAAGAATTTAGCCCATGTTTTGACAAGTCAACACCTGATGTCCCTGTCCAGCAGTGACACAGGTAGAATCCCAGTGGTGCATTTTTTGTTCCATCCAGTTATTCAGGTTGTACTTAAAAAAGGGTTAATCAGGTACTCTGTTTGACCTGGAGTGGGAGTCTATTCCACAGAAGGGGGAGTCTCTGGGACACAAATC
This sequence comes from Protopterus annectens, assembly GCF_019279795.1. NCBI lineage: Eukaryota > Metazoa > Chordata > Ceratodontiformes > Protopteridae > Protopterus > Protopterus annectens. The sequence continues at coordinate 1,947,696,191 of NC_056733.1, forward strand.
TGTCCCACCAATAAGTCCTATTGATGTCAAAGGCCAGGTTGAGGTCATGCATGCAGGTTACTGGAGTGGAGCTTGACTTGTGGATATGCAACATTCCCCTCATGATGGGGTCCGAGATTGCTTTATATGCCAAACATAGGTCACCTCTGAGGAGTCTATATGAGACTAAGTAGAGGGAGAGGGCCTTTAGCCTGTCTGTGTAGGGTAGATGTTTGAGGCCCTGGATTCTCCTGGTGAGGAACATCTATGGTCTCTCCAGCTGCTGCATGTGCTTTGTGAGGTATATGCTGAAACAGGCAATGTAGTTAATAATGGGTCTTATAAGGGAAGAATACAGGGATGTTATGACCACCTTGTCCCTGGATGAGATACCCTTACTAATGAGGTGGGCTATGTAGAAAGCATTACATACAATGGAGGCAATATGGTACTCAAAACTCTGTTTGCTATCAACCTGGGTGCCCAAGTCCCTCACAACTGATTGCATGTTTAGGACTGTGTTATTAATGTGATAATTTGTAGGGACATCACTCTCCCCAAAGGGGATGATGATGCATTTTTTAGCATTCAGTTTGAGGCCATGATACTGGCACCAGTCATTTGTTTGGGTGAGACCCTCTTGCAGGATGTCCACATCACTAGGGGAATTAACGACATCACCCAGCTTGCAGTCATCTGCAAATTTGGTCAGCCATAGCCCACTGATTTTGGCTTGCACCTCAGAGAACTATATCGCTAACAACAGTGACCCCAAGATTGATCCCTGGTGTACACTGCTGGTTACATGTCTATTTCTTTGATATGACTTCCCATATTTTGACTGGGTGGGTTCTATCAGTGAGCTAGTTTGCTACCCATCTGGTAACATATGGATTGATGCCTGGTTGAGAGAGTTTATCTATTATACCCAAGTGGGGAATAGTACTGAAGGCTTTGGACAGATCAAGGTAGCAGATGTGCACCTTCTTCCCCTTGTCCATGGCTTTGGTTACTGTCTCAAAGAAGTCGACCACATTTGACAGGCATGACCTCCCCTTGAAACAAAACTGTGTGTGATCGAGTGTTTGGAGGTTGCCAATGTCCTTGTTAATGAGGACCATGATAATCTGCTCCATGGCCTTGCAGATCAGGCTAGTTAGGCTGATGGGTCTATAATTTCCTGGATCAGTCGATGCTCTACCTTTGTGCAAAGGGATGACAGAGGACATCCTCCACTTGGCTGGGACAAAGCCAGTACTCAGGCTTTGGTTGAATAGGATGCCTAATGGTGCTGCAAGCTCCTGCCTGAGTTCATGTAGGATGCAGCCTAAGATGTTATTGGGTCCAATGGAGGCTGTATTTTTTGACTTTGAGAGGGCAGTTATGACTTTCTCCCTAGAAATAAGGGGAGGGAGGCAGGTGCCGGGGTTGTCCTGATTTACTGATGGGGGGACAGAGGGGTGAGGTTTACATTGAACCTGTCTGCCAGAAGTTTGGCTATATCTACTGCATTTGTATATGTGTTGATCATGACCACCAGTTCCGAGCAGATGTGAGTGTTTCCTTTGAGACTGAAGATATATGTGAAGAAGGCCTTATGACTGTCTTTAGTAGATGTGGACAGTTTGGACTTGAATTTTGCTTTGGAGGATTTCACTAGTGCTCTTATTTGGTTGTTCAGGCTAAGGAGAGATTGCTTCCAATTAGGCACTGTTCCATCTTGGTCCTGGACAGCAGTTTTTTTCCTTTCATTATAGAGTTTATTTATTGCAGATATCCACCAGGCAGGTGTACTCTTCCTTGAGGAGGAGGATTTTGTCCTGTCAGGTATTCCTGATTCCATACAACTACATAAATGATCATATAGTACTTGGTGTAAGTTTGAACATATGTGCCAGTTCCTATGGAGGGGGAGGGGGCTGTGAAACTGCCTATACCTTCCGTCAAGATGTTGTAAACACCTTTGGTGAAGTTTTTTTGTTTGACTCTAGCTAGGGGCCAGGTCTGGGGAGATGATGACTTCAAAACTGACCATTCTGTGGTCGTATCTTACTGGGGAAGATGACACGGTAGGGATGTTAAAGTAGTTACTCATGTTGGTTAATACCAAGTCCAAGATATTGTCACGACTTCTGGACATTTCAACCAGCTTGGCCAAGGCATTTGCATTGACAACATCAAGAAATCTCTGGGTATGTGTCTTTTGGCAAGCATAATTCTTCCAATTGATGGTTGGATAGTTAAAGTCACCCAGGATCAAGGATTGTTGTTCAAACTTCACTTTGTGTAGTTCATCTTGTAGTTCTAAAAACTCTTTATCACATTCTATCATTTTATTGCTAGCCCATCTTACCATTCTATATTTAATATGTATTTTTAATGAGTCCCATAGGATGACTTTCTAACCTGACCATTATCATTCAAAGATAAAAAAAATCCTCAATTTGTTCTTTAAGGTAACTCTTAAACTCTTTTAGTTTCATCATGTGTACATGGATTCTATAACTAATCTGAAATTTCCAAAATACAGATCAAAAGCAGGGTAAGGTATCACCTCAAAAGCAAAAGACAATCCAAAGTAGAAGAGGTAGATACGCCACAACTATCAAAGCAAACCAGGTAGATAAATAAGTAGAAAAATATCCTTTTATTCCATACAAAGTAAGCGCTTTCACATTACAAAGAATGCTTCATCAGATTTTAACATAATACAAGAAACTCATCACATTTAAATACTCAAAAAGCACCAATAGCACACCTTATCAACATCACATGTGTTTCACATCACCTCATTCACTTTTAAAGGTACAGAGAAAGAAATATACATATATATATATATATATATATATATATATATATATATATATATACATGTATAAGTATATATAAACTCACATTAAATATATACATAAATTATAAACAACTAATAAAATTGTTTTGTATGTATTAAAAAATGTATATGAATATAAATATATATATATATATATATATAAAATACTTATAAAAATATTTATAAAAATATTTATAAAAACATATAACAACACACATAAAACCACATAAAAAACTATCTAATTTAATGCACAAATGGTCTATCTATTAAAAATGGTTTCAAAGATAACTTATCATTGAGGCCATGCCCCTTATCTGCAGCTAGCTTTATTATCCACCTAGCTTCTGTTCTCTCTGTTTTATTCCTAATATTGCCTAATCTCTCTGTCTCTAGTAACTGTCCTATGGCCATGAATCTAAATACATGTGTAGTGTCATTCTGCAGAGTATGCTTAGCTAGGGCATTTCCTTCATTCTCTCTATGGATAGCATACAGATGCTCCCTAATTCTTTCCCTCAGTGTCCTATTGGTCTTACATACATAAAAACATTGACACTTTTTGCAGGTAGCTAAATAAATCACATTCCTCGATTTGCAGTCTGCATACTCATTAAAACTCATATTTGACCCCAGTATCAGGATGTATAAAGACATTGGAATTCATTATATAGTTGCATTGATTACAAGTGCGACAGGCATAGGTACCCTTTCTCTGTGAAGTAACCCTATTAGCAGGTACTTTTTCATAACATAGCATCCGTTTCAGTGACTCAGTATTTTTATAACTAAAGGCCGGTCTCCCACCTACTAAATCTTTAATACTATCATCCAATTGCAGGATGTTCCAATGCCTTTTGATAATATCAACAATGGAAGTATTATTGTTAGTAAAGGGAATAACTACCCTTCTCCTGTCTCCTTTCTTCTCTACAGGTTGCTTGTAAGTATTACCATTATGCTTAATATACGGCAACCCTAACTGCTCACGTCCTATATCATCCTTCAAAAGAAAATCATGAGTGAGATAGCCTCTATCTACAAAATCACGTTCTACAGCTACAACTGCTTCCGAGAAAGCTTGATCATCACTAGTTATATGTGAATAGCGTTTCAACTGATTCTTGACAATATTCTTATGCACATGTGGTGGGTGCATACTACTTCTATGCAAGATGGCATTCCTCCTACATGGCTTCTTGAATACTTTAGTCTCAAAAACACCATTGTACTTATTCAATGTAACATCTAAAAAATCTATTTTGTCCTGTGAAACTGTGCTTGTTAAAGTAAGGAAAGTAGTAGTTCCATTTATATAAGTAACAAAATCATCTAAACTTTCCAGATCACCTCCCCATAGCAAAAAAACTTCATCAACAAAACGTTTGTAGCATTTAATGTATTTAGAAAAAATCAGTTGTTCCAACACATAGACACTTTCCCAATAAGCTAACACTAGATTGGCATAAGAGTTGGCACATAAGGTGCCCATAGCTACACCTCTAATCTGAAGGTAGTAGACACTTCCAAAGGTAAAGACATTGTAATTAAGAACTAATTCTAGTAACATCGTAATCCTTATGACCTGATTATTATTCAACCCTTTATTAATTAAATACAGTCTTAAATATTCAAGACCTATTTCATTGGGGATGCAGGTAAATAGAGATACTACATCCAGTGTTACCATGTAATCTGACTCTCCTATAGTTCTATCTATATTGAAGGGTGCTAAAAGTTCTAAAAATTGTTTAGTGTCACGTAATACAGATTCAGTAGAGTCTACTACAGGTCTTAAATTTTTCTCTAAATAGATCGACATAATCTCTGTCAACCAACCTCTGCCCGACACTATGGGTCTAAGGGGAGGATCAACCATTGTCTTGTGTATCTTAGGGAGACCTCTTATAGTTAGTATCACAGGTTTCTCTATTACAAAATACTTGTACAAATCACTATCTATGATGCCACACATTAACATATCATACAAGTCTGCATGCACTGTTTTAATTATTTTATCTAAATCTAATCTAGTTAGCTTCTTATAAGTGGTTACATCTGAAAGCATCTCTAACATGGCATTATTATAAAAGTTAGTATCAAGTAATACAGTAGCTCCCCCTTTATCCGCTGGTCTTATTACTATATCTACATTATTCTGCAAATCATGTAATGCCAATTTCTCACTTTTAGAAACATTATAAAAATCAAGTTTAACAACATTCCCCTCAAACAGTTTTAAAAAATCATTACTACATGCTTTCTCAAAGCTATCCAGAAGTGGGTGTAAAACAGGGGTATATACTGATGTTTTTTTAAACAACATAGAATCAGTATTAACTAAATCATTCTTACCAAATTGTAAACCAAGTGAACATTTCTAGTAAAACATTTAATGTCCACTACAAGATTACTTACATCAACTCCTTGTGAGGGAATAAAGGACAAACCTCTATTAAGTATTTTCCTCTCACTGTCCGATATGTTGTGTGCAGACAAATTCACTATCAAGTCCTTACTACAGGTTTCAGCGTTTTCTTCTGAAATTCGAACTGCCCTCCAGATATTTTCCTCTTCCTGGTTCCTTGCTGAGGAGTCCAGTTCTGCCTTTGATCTAGACGAAAAGGAAGAGGGAAGTGAAGTGATGTGATGTCATGATCCCCTTCGTACGAATTTCCACTGATGTGTCCTGTTGTCTTCCTTCGTACTACTGTTTCTGACTGAGCGACTGAAGCGACTAAAGGTATTCCATCTATGGAGGTGGGCTGTACATTTAAGCATGGTTCCACGCTCAGCATCTCAGCAGGAGAAGTGGAAGTGGTGGGAGCAGTTAGATCCACACATGCGACTGAAGGTATTGCAATACTGGCGCGTGTTGCTTCATAAGGTGTCCTGGTGGATTCCCTCAGCCAGGAGAAGACGTTCCCCCTCGAGGGGACCAATAGGACACTGAGGGAAAGAATTAGGGAACATCTGTATGCTATCCATAGAGAGAATGAAGGAAATGCCCTAGCTAAGCATACTCTGCAGAATGACACTACACATGTATTTAGATTCATGGCCATAGGACAGTTACTAGAGACAGAGAGATTAGGCAATATTAGGAATAAAACAGAGAGAACAGAAGCTAGGTGGATAATAAAGCTAGCTGCAGATAAGGGGCATGGCCTCAATGATAAGTTATCTTTGAAACCATTTTTAATAGATAGACCATTTGTGCATTAAATTAGATAGTTTTTTATGTGGTTTTATGTGTGTTGTTATATGTTTTTATAAATATTTTTATAAGTATTTTATATATATATATATATATATTTATATTCATATACATTTTTTAATACATACAAAACAATTTTATTAGTTGTTTATAATTTATGTATATATTTAATGTGAGTTTATATATACTTATACATGTATATATATATATATATATATATATATATATATATATATATATATATATGTATATTTCTTTCTCTGTACCTTTAAAAGTGAATTTGTTGATGTGAAACACATGTGATGTTGATAAGGTGTGCTATTGGTGCTTTCTGAGTATTTAAATGTGATGAGTTTCTTGTATTATGTTAAAGTCTGATGAAGCATTCTTTGTAACGTGAAGGCGCTTACTTTGTATGGAATAAAAGGATATTTTTCTACTTATTTATCTACCTGGTTTGCTTCGATAGTTGTGGCGTATTTACCTCTTCTACTTTGGATAATCTGAAATTTCCTTATACCCATTCCTATATTAATACTTAGTGCATTATGGTCAGATAGAGGACAATGAATAGTTTTAAAATAATTCACTTTATTAAGTAAATCTATACAGCCATAAATCCTATCAGTTCTAGTTTGCATCCATGTGCATAAGAATAATGAGTAAGGAACAATGACTTATCTTCTGTTTTTCTAGTAAATCAACTAAATTGTTATTACCAATCCATCTATTTAGTGCTTTAGCTGAAGCCAGCATTTTATTGTTCTTCTGTTTACTTGTATCTTCTATACTAGATGGGCAGTTAAAATCCTCTGCTAAAATTAAACAATTGTACTAAGTTTAAGTGATATTTAGCCACTCTTGTACCTATTCTAGGGACCCAGTAAAAATTATCTAATGTATAGAGTTTGCCATTATATTTAATTATTACAAAGGTATATATTCCTTTAGGATCATTAAAGGATTCTATGACTTTAGGCATTACAGTGGATTTTCTCCAGAGTATAGCAGTTCCTCTTCTCTTTTTGTTAAAAGACGCAGATGATAACACTTCATAACCTAAGTTGTTTAAATATTGTATATATTTATTTATCAAGTGAGTCTTTTGCAAGAATATGATGTTTCATTTATTTAATTTTAGATATCTCGTTAATAATTCCCTTTTGTTGCCGTGATTTAGTCCATGTACACTAATAAATAATAGATTAATACTATCTGTGTATTTAAAAATATTTATTTTAAAAGATAATTATACATTTATCCACCATATTAATTTAATTATATGTAAGACTCCAGTGTATTCCTCTGACATGATCTTGATATTCCAGATTTTTTTGAATTTGTCCTTTCTACAAACCAAACTACTAAAATTCAGAAATACAAAACAGAGACAAGTCTACACCTGTAACTGTATATAATACTAATAAAATACAACCTACCATGGATACCAAGGTTCCTAGTCTGCCTATTAAATAGTCAAACTACTAAAGTATTGCTCTATCTTTCATCACCTGAAAATTCTTCCAAAAAAGTAGCCAGAACCTACCATGACTCACAAATGATTAATATAATATTATATATAGGTCAGAGTAATAAGAGACTATTAATTTAGTTATATATTTTGCCATTTAAAACTATTGCCCATTACTACCCACACATTTAATAATCCCTATTAATCACAGATTTAAAATAATCTAACAAATAGTGTAGATATTATTGTGACAGTAAAGGTGTCATTTATGTTGCCAAGTGCCAGGGCTGTTAATGATTTTATACAGGTAGGACCAAAAGAGCCCTTGGGGACCATATTTATCAACATCAATATTGTATTAATAAGATGGACAACAAGAATGCCCTATTCAATCATAACAATAGTAACCCTACCCATTCTTTCAAATTTATAATTATTGATCATGTTGATTTGGGCCCTAGAGGGGGACCAGAAGATGAATTTTTAGAGTTAAAGGAAATGAAATGGCAGCTTAGGTGCCATTCCACTGTTTTTCCAGGTTTAAACAATGTTGTAGCTATAAGAACTGTTTTGAAGTTAAAAGCCATGTGGGCCATTTAGTACATTGGTAGGAACATTGCCTTGATTTATGACAGAAGTTCCCTTTTTCTTAAGTTAGTGCATTCTTTATTGCCATAAGCTCATAAGCACATACTTTGTCTTTCCTATGTCTTTAGATTAAAGTGGGTTTTTTAGATGAATTTGTTTAAATCTTTTTAAAACAATGAATTTTTTTATTTATTATTTTTACATTTTATTTTTTGTTTTTCACAAGACTTTTTTGTGCATTGTTGTTAATGGAAGTTTTTATACATATATAAAAATGTTTGAACTTAATATGATAGGACTATCCTCAGGATTCACGAAGCCTCCGTGTAAGAGTTATAACTCTTACACGGAGGCTGCAGTTAAACGGAGTGATGTCAGCACGCTCTGCATATTCATGAGAGCATGCTGAATCACACCTAAGTCTAACACGGTCCATGTAAGACAGTAGGGGGCATGTCCGTAGGCTGAGCGCTGCAAGCGGACACGCCCCCTGAAGTGTAAAAGTGCCCAAAGTAGACACCCACAACAGAGTCCACGGAAATGTGAATAAACACAACACAACACATGCCCCTACAGACTATAAACATAAAAGAAATATAAATGAACATGTCATATTTTTTTTTTTTAAATTGTAAAGATGTTTAACCGTGAGTGAGCTCGTTTGCGCGGGCATGCCCGTAGCGCAGCTACAGTTAGCAGTCAGTGGGAAAGCATATAAGAACTAAATATGCAAAATAAGCCAGGAAGCAATAGCGTAGCGGTAGAGATGTTGGCTGAAGAGCAGGCATTCATGGTTTGAGCCCCCACAACACCATCTTTTTTTTTTTCAAAATAAGCAGGAAACGAGTCCCTGACAAATATGTACACATAAAACCCCAATATATGTAAAATGTAATGAAATAGCCCATTTATATTGAAGAAATGTGAGGTAACAAAAGAATAAAAAATGCCAGATGTGCCCATAGCTGAGCTACAGTTTAACAGGGTGAGTGCATGTGCCCGTAGATAAGCAGTGGTTTAACTGGTGCAAAATGAGTGCCCGTAGCTGAGCAGTGGTTTAACACACTAAATCTACGTGCCCCTAACTGAGCTGAGCGTAATATGCGTGCCAATAGCCAAATGAGGATTAAACCAGCGTACCCCGTTTGCGCGGAGCTGCGCACCGCGCAAACAAGCTAACCGACGGGCAACATTGAGCAAGCCGTATCAAAACTGCCTTTACACAGACACACCCCTCAGCATGTCTAGACAGTCATGAAAAGCAGTGGCCAGGTTCGAACCCAGGTTACTATACACCATAGTCAAGGTACAGAACCACTAAGCCATGACAGCAGTACCTAGAAATGCAATAATAGCTCATATATAGGAATGAATACAAACTAGAGCATGACAATGCAGGTTTACTGAAGTTGATACAATTCCAAAATGGCCAATCACAGATATGTGCTGGAAAAACGGACTATATAAGCCCCATATACACAGCATAAACGATTGTAGAACAGACCTGCAGGCAGAATGTCAGGAGTATGAGAGGGTAGTCGCTTTCGAGCACAGAGGTGGGGTGTTGAGGAGTCCAGGTACATGGCCTGGCTCCTAGTCCACAATCATGAGGCCCAACTCATGCAGGGCCAGGTCCTCTGGGGAGCGTACAGGGCTGAGGCGTGGGACCGGTTGGCTCATGAACTCACCAGTGCCACAGGGATTCCAAGGACAGGTGAGCAGGTCCGTCACCACCATGCGGACCTGAAGAGATGCAAGCAGGACCAACTGAACCTTTGGATCCAGGAGGCCCGGCAAACACCCAATGCCCCACCACTGAGTAAGTAACATTTAATTATGTATGTAAAAAGTTAAACTAGCTGATATTATGGAGATGTGTATTCCAATATTACTTCATTTATATTACAGCTGCAGGTGTCCGTTCTGCAAACCGCAGAGCCTATGGCGATAAACTGGTGCGGTTGCGCCACCAGGCAGGTCAGTAATCCACTACCAGTAACTGTAAAGAAATATCAAAGTATGACAGTCAGCATAAGAGTGCAGTGTAGTCAGTAAGGAATAAAATCTGCAAGTAACAGTGTGAAAGTGTATGCAAGTATTGCTTGATCACAATAGTTTGCAGCCTGTAAGTGTAAGCTAAACATGAAACTGGCTGACATATATCCAGAAATAAAAATGCCCTGCCTGTAAGAAAATAGTACACAACCTGCAGCAGGCTGAAAAGTATAGCTGCAGAAGATGATAAATCACATGTGTGAAATATATCCCTGTGGAAATACTGAAACATGACAGAAGTGAGACTGCTGGAAAGGATTGTAATAACTACTGTTAAAACATGTCAATAAAGCCTAGATGTACCATCCTGAATACTAAAATGAAAGCAAGTGAGAGAGTGTGAGAAAGTGCCATGAATCCAGCAATACAGTAGTAATAACCCCTGAATAAAGTATACTGCAGTCAAGACAGAATGAAATGCATGTGAGATTCAAAACCAAACAGCTAAATCTGTTCAAAGTGTTGCTGCATCTGGAATGTGTATCCCAAAATCAGGATATGTTGCTCTCAGTCTGCAATATGCCGATAGGATGTTTGTCTGATATACCATACATCCACACTTGTCTACAGCCATATAAAGCAAATGTACCCTAGATGTAGCTGAACAAAGCTAGATATGAATGTGTATGAAGAACCATAGAATGTATATTGATGTTGCATTAACAGTCCTATCACCAAGTTGAAATAGTTAACATATAGGAAACTGTAGTTAGAACAGTACTGTGTATATAACTGTAGCTATTAGAAATGTACAGCATATGTATTGTTATTCGAAGGTGTTAATATTAATTTCTTCACCCCAACCTATAACTACATATAACCCATTCCACGTGAAAATGGTATGTGCAATCACAATTAACACCCCTGGACGTTTGTCCTGTTGGGTCATATATATTTGCATGTCTGTTGATCCATCTGCCCTGTTCATACATCCACACCTGATGGCCTGTTGCCATCAATTAACCCTGCATGTTGTTGGACTGTGTATTTCTGTTCAAATTATGCATGTGTTATGCACGCTGTTCAATGGTGTGAATATCTGGGTGTTTGGTTAATGGGAATACTAATGCATGCTGTTACAACTAATTGTGAATGGTATTATATGTCACTAACCCAAACTGTCATGACATAATGCAAAACATAGAATGACAGGGAAGGCGGGTTCCAGCAGACCCACCTCTCCCACCTCAGCTGGCGAGTTCACCTGGCACTAGTGCCAAGTCTGGACCCTCCTCCGGTGACCCTGTGCCACCTGCGGGTGGAAGCGCTGCAAGGGATGGGGCTCGCCCCCCCCTCTGCAAGTGTGGCCGGAGGAGATCCACCACTCACCCTCCGTAGTGTCCGGACTGTGGTGCGTAGGGAGATTCGGGACTCTGTCCTTGAGCCCCTACGCCAGCTCGAGGCACGGTGGCGCAACTAACGGGCATGCCCATTGCCCGCCCTACACAGCCCCCAGCACAGCCCCGTCCTGGGCAGTGAAGGAACAGTGGCAACTGCCTATGGGTGGGGATATCAGTTCCACTGTTGCCATCTGTGGGCTCATGGGCTCTGGATATCCAAACCTCCGTCCCCGTCAATTGTGTAACCCCCCCACACATGTCATACACCGCCCCTGTATGCGTCTTGTTTGTCTTGTCTGTTAACCTACCCAACCTACCTCCCCAGCTGTACCGACTACCTTCACCTGACATACCACTCTCACCTGAAAAAATAAAAAATAAAAAAGGGCACTCTGTACCCACAAAAAAATTACGCCCCATACATAGCTGCCCATTCCGCACACATGTCTACTGGACATGGAACCTATCAATTCCAATTGGCTGTACAACAAGTATTATTGTTGTCCTGACACCTCTCTCAGGGGTGGAAGGTTTCAAATGTCACACCAAATTACATATATATGCACAGCTGTTGCTGATGAAGAAATGGGCAGCTATGGGCCTTACCTACATCCCTCCTGCACATCCCAAGCTTGTTTCCCTACTGTCTTACCCTCTTTGTGACCCCTTTTTCACTACTTTCCTGTCTCCCCATTTTTCTTTTCTTTCAAGGAAAATAGCGTGGGTGTGCGCAAGAGTAAGCACGTTTAAGTGGTTGTAATCAGGTGTGCGCTTGTGTGCGCGGAGCTAACCGCCAGTGCGCATGCGTGAGCTCCACGCAAACCAGCGCTAGCCCGGTTACAACTGCTTAAAAGTGCCTTAGTCACTTTGATTGACAGGTCCTGTACTCAGTTCAAAAGAAAAATAAAATTCCACTGTGAGTCCCGAACCCAGGACCTTGGCAACTGTAGTCTGCATGACTTACCACTAAGCCATGACTCATATATAAGAACATTGTGCTAAAGTAAATATATCATGTAACAGTAGGAATGAATGTAAAGGGAATATAGATGTGTAGTACACAAAGCATGACATTTAGAATTACAAACAAAACTGGTGGATTTCCATAATAGTAGTGTGTGAACAGAAACAGCCATGCTAGTTGGAAGCTAGTAGGTAATAATGTCACCATAGCACCTTGCAAGACACACACATACTCACAGCAGGATAAGCACTGCCCATACCCCACAACCTCTTACAGGAACACATCCGGACCAAGTAATAAAATATGTGGAGCAAAGGCCCAAAACCAGGGACACATTACAAATAAAGTTACAACAAACACAGACAGTTCAGAAAGTAACAGAGAAAACTGCATTTAAGCAGACAGAAACAAATTGTTCAGCAACAGCTACCTGAAAGCTGACAACTGGGAAGTGGAGCAGCAGGACAGAGAACCAGACAGCAGCACAAGCAGCTGTGACAAACACAGGTAATGTAAAGTAATACTATAAAGGTCTACATACCCTCCATATGTGTCATTGGTCTGTATTCATATGTATATGATGATGTGTAAAGGGCAGGAGACATACAGCAACTATCAGTGAAGGCTGTACATACATTTGTATGTAGGAGAAGGCCAAACAAAATTTTTGCCAAAAAAATTCCCAAAGTTGTTTTTTTGATTGTT
>NC_056733.1:1947727051-1947732051 GCF_019279795.1 Protopterus annectens
CTGGTTTAAGCTTTCCATTTGTTTCCTCTATTTTTGGATTTACATATACATAAAATGTTTACTCTTATTAATTCTAATATTGCAAGCAATCTTGATTATATATAAAATAATTCCTGGTTATTTAATTTAAATATGTGTGTTTAGCCATTGTGAACTGCTGTTCTGATCTAAGATTTACATGCTGATATCAGAATCTGGCTACTGCATGTGAAAATGACAACTCACAGCACACAGCAGCTGCTAATTTCCTCTGTAGGGTTCTCATTCTTTTTAGTTCTTTTAAGCTGCTCTAATCAGCAACAAAAATCTAACTTTACTTCCTTCAATTAATACATACAGTTAATATGTATAGCTAATGTTAACATTGCAGCATAAGCTGTTATTGTGTAAAATTTTAGCAAATTATCTTACAACATTGTTATATATTATGTGTATATATATATATATATATATATATATATATATATATATATATATATATATATATATATATATATATATATATATATATATATATATTATATGTTACAACATTTGTTGTTGTTGTTGTGTCTTTCAGGTTTTCCCGGTTAGGGGTCAGCACAGCGGAACTCCGGTCTGCTAATGATTGGCAGTGGATTTTTACGTGTCGAGTTGCCAGCTCTGATGCACAACCTTACACCCATTCATGCATGTCTTCTGGCAGAAGGTGCTCTAGCTGAGAATCGAATGGGACAACGTCTTGCTGTGAGGCGACAATGCTACCACAGCACCACCACCGCAGTGTATTATATGTTACAACATTACCAAACCTAAAAAAAGAAAAGAGGTGTTATTTTGAGTATATTTCATACAAATATATGTGTGTGTGTGTATATATATCTCCACATATATATATATATATATATATATACATATATATATATATATATATATATACATATATATATATATATATATATATATATATATATATACATAGATATATATATATATATATATATATATATATATATATATATATATACACATATATATATATATATATATATATATATATATATATATTTGAGAAAAAAATAGAAACGTTCTTTTTCTTCTTAAACAGATATCAGTGATGAATGTTGACCTAGATTTTCATCAAGTACAGCTCAAGGTGGGAAGATCGCAGCATTCTGAAGAGATAGAACATTCTTTTTTTTCAAGCTTTCTTGATGTATGTTTTTTCATAAATGACCTGTGAAAGGAATGTGTTTCACAAAAACAAGGAAAACAAAATCACCATCACTTTAAAACATCCAATTAACATATTACTTAGATGACATTCAATTAACTCATCAATGCACATTCTAAGTGGTGTTGAATAAATAAAATCCAATTCTTAAGTTATATAGCTTTAAAGTTACTAATTCTGTTGCTTATAATATAATGATATTTTCTTATAGATAGTATTTGTTTAACATTTAGAATACACTTATAGGTTTGGGTAAATGAAATATATTAACTCCCGGATTTACTAAACGTCCGTACAGGACTAGTTTAGTCCTGCACAGAAGCGTCCATTTAGGAGTAGGATGGCAGGGCACCAAGCATAGTAATGAAGGCACACTGGCCAAGCTCCTAGGCTTACACGGAGCATGCATGAGTGCAGGGGGCATGTCTGAGAGCAGAGCTCTCAGAATAAACATGCCCCTGCAATGTTGAACAGCAGAAGCTGTTAAGAAAAGAGTGAGATCACTTACAGGTGTCCTCATATCCCCACCAATAGACACCCAACATGTACAACAGCAACAGGACATATAAATTAAAAGATGAAACCCAACTATATCTTTTAAAATACCGATCAAAGCTTACCGTAGGTGCGCGGGTGTGCCCATTGCTTAGCTACGATTAATGTAGCTAAAAAAGCAAAAGGAGGATAAAAAGCAGGATATGTGCAAATGGAGCAGTACAGAAATATTATAGTAGGCAGAGCGTTCGCCTCATGAGCAGTCAATCCCGGTACGAGTCCCATTGCAGTACATTCCATTTCCATGTCAAATACTGTTATGATCAATATATTTAGTTGTATAACCTAATAAATAACATATATGTGTGAACTGGAGTAGGAAGCAGTGTAATGAATGATAACCCCATACACTTGCCAAATCTACCACCCCCCCCAAGGACCAGCAGACTATTACTGTTGAAAATAGAGCAGTAGTAAGGATAAATAAGCGTGACTAAGTAGGTGCAAGTCTGCACGACGGGAAGCAGTGCTTACACAGAGTAAGCAATAGTGAGGTTAACCATGTGTAAGCGGATGTCATTGGAAGTTAGCAGTGCTTACCATCGTGCAAACCCACTGACAACAGCATAAAAGTGCTTCAACCACTCATTATCCAATGGGCCTCATTCTGGCCAGCAACAAATTAAACAGTCCCTGCAAGGCATGAAACTAGGAGCCTGCACACCATAGGCAATGTGATTTACCACTAAGCCACCACAAATATACATAACCCTGATGTGTCCACAAACATAGCATCCAGCAATACCATTCAACATTACAGGGCATATAGCTAAATATGTAGATGTATGTGTGTGTTTATATATATTTATAACTAAATAGATATATACCTCTCCCTCTCTGTATCACATACATATACATATATATAAATATCCACATATAGATATATACATATGCAGACATCCATACATCTATATGTCGTTAGATATATATACACCAATATATATCTATATATATATATATATATATATATATATATATATATATATATATATATATATATATGTGTGTGTGTGTGTGTGTGTGTGTGTGTGTGTGTGTGTGTATGCATATATATATATATATATATATATATATATATATATATATATATATATATATATATAAATATATATATATATGAGTATATATGTATGTATATATATATATATATATATATATATATATATATATATATATATATGTGTGTGTGTGTGTGTGTGTATATACGCAGATATATATCTATGATATGAGACAGCACATAAGAATGGCTTATATGACCACAGGCACCGCCAATGGGGGTGAGGGGTCCTGATCAACAAATGTGTTACACTTACCATTACCCCCCCCACAGCCAAACAGGTGAAACATACAGACAAACACACAAACAAAGTAAACAAACCACTGCTTTTAAAACCACAGGCAGGATACTACCAGTGGGAGAAACATTGTGGACCCGCTAAGTCTAATCTAGAAATGAAGACAGGAACGCCCCTTGCAGAACAACCCAAAAATTGTAGGATATTAGGATGTAAGGCATTATACTGATTTGTCACGGCAAGGCACTTATGTTCTCGGACTACAAGGTTGGGAAAGCCTGATGATCCATGGATCGAGACAATGTACGTGATGGGTCAAGAGAAGTGGAGAGTGGGCAGTGTGTAGTGGTGTGGTTAGACCTGACCTACACCCAGAGAAAGGATGAGTGTGGCAGAGGAGGAGCGTGGGGGGGGACTATGAGTATGAAATTATGGGTCGAGGCGTGCAGGTGTTGGCTGGAGCAGTTCTAATCGTACCGCTTCGTGGATGTAAGCAACAGTGTGAACTGGGCAGAGCAGTCACCTAACGAGCAGGCATTCCCAGTATGAGTCCCACTGCAGCACAGTCAATTTTAGATGGCAAAGCACATTATAACCAATTTTGTTGTTGCAAAACCCACTAAATAACACCAAAGAACACATGGTTGCAGCTCCCCACTGTAGGCATGTAAGCCCTTCTAACTGGCATCACAACTTATTATTGTTCTCCTTACCCCCACCTAGGGGTGTGAGTGTCCAAATCTACCTCCAAATTCAGTATTCATACACAGCTGTCGCTGTAGAAGAAATGGCCAGCTGTGGACCTTCCCTTCAGCCTTCCTGCAAATCCCTGGCTATTCCTCCTACTATCTTTCCCTCTTTGTGCACTTTTATCACCACTTACCTATCAACCCCTTTTTCTTTTCTTTTAAAGTTTAAAGTTACAATTAGGTGACACCCTCTTCACCAACTATATTGATATAATCTGGAATTCCCTACCCACATCTATTGCCTCAACTGTCTCAAAGGACACATGTAAAAAACACTTGAAGGAATACCTCAAGCACACTTGTATCAGCCCATGCTCATCACCTGGCTAAATCCTCCCCCCACCTTACACTCTATACCCCTACATCAACTACTGCAACTAACACCTCTTTTCCTGCCTCACATACATATCCCAACATCCTTTAAACCTTCCCTATTGCTCCCCTACCAATTATTCCCACAACCTACTATACAGTTACAACATCTCCCCCTCTACCTACCTACCTACTCCCTCACTATTCTCTTCTACTCTACCATACAGGTATGGAATAACTAAATCTTAACCTGAATACTTGAGTGTACCCATCCAGAACTGTTACACTGGAATCTAACTTCACCTTAAACTGACCTTTGTCAACAGTCATACCTGACATTTAAACTGGAACTAAGCATGAATAATACCTACATGTTAACCTAAACTAAGCATGAATAATATGTTACTTAGCTATGTTAAGAATGTTACTCTCTATGAATGTGAACACCTCTGTATTACTTGTAATGATTAGCTGAGTTTTACTGTGAAGCTTTTCTCCCCAGGATTCTGCTGAAAATGGACAAGCATCCAGTTGGATTTTCCTGGTCAACAAATGTAAAATAAATAAATAAAGTAGCCTGGGGGTAAGTGGGTGTAAGCACTTTTAAGCAGCAGTAAGTGGGTTTAAGCCTGTTTGCATGGTGGTAAGCAATGCCTACACTGGTTAAGCAATGTAGAAGCTAACTCAGTGTTAGATGCTGTAACCAGAGGATAGCATTGCTTACCCTCACGCCAGCACAAACCCACTTACAATTGCTCAAAAGTGCCTTAGTCAATCTGTAGCCAGCAGCTCTTATCCTGCCCAGCAACAAAATAATCTGCACTCCCAAGTTGCAACCCCCGGACCCAACACACTATAGTCAAAGTGAGTTACCAC
>NC_056733.1:1947737051-1947922051 GCF_019279795.1 Protopterus annectens
CTCAGGTCAGGAGGAGCATGTTGGTCGTGTGAATGTGTACTGGGTGCCTCAGATGGATGTAGCACATCCCTCATGTGTCTGTGGAGCCTGTTATGGAACAGACCCTAGACATGAGCTCATGAGACAGGGACATGTTGGTGTGTGCCCGGTGGGGGGGGGTGAACATCCCCTGGGTGGTTCCACCTGATGGTCTGGCTGAAACAGTACACTAGGTGGCCCCAGGTTGGCACACACATGTGGTGTGGCGAGGTGTCCTGGTAAGATGGTTGAGGAGAGGTGGATCAGCTGGACAATGGAACATATACATGTTATTGTGTCACTATCATAGTACATATGTTGGTAGTAAGAGTCTACACAATCCCTGTACATGTGCAACAGCATGCATAGAACCCCCCATAACACAGACTGTCAGATGTGCAGCAATCTCAGAGCAGCCATACCACTGGCATATATGTACCCATAGTGGCCCTGACAATGGCATACAAGGGAATAGTCTGTAACAGGCCAGCAATGTTAGTGTCCACACAGGGGACATGGCTACAATCACATAGCAGAAGGTGTGGTACACTACACAATCTGTTCAAACAGTAGTTAAGCTGCAGCCATACCTAAATAGTTGTATGTATAGTCTGTTGAAGTTGATATGGTGGGAGGTGAAAGAGATGTGACTGGAAGAACATACACAGGGCCAATATTTACATGTTGCTGTGATAACCTCATACACGTACTGTCATAACAGAGTTTGTTGCAACAGGTGTCCTATGAGGGATATGAATTCAGTAACTGTCAGTGCTTTCACCATCTACAGACTGCAATCGTCACACTACCTTCTGCAGTTCACAGATACGTGCTCAGTGGGTAACACATGACACCAAGTGCACAAACACTGCCCAGTCTGCAGACGACCCTGCAGATGCAGAATCCTCATAAACATAGTTCTGACATGGCAGGTATTGCAACATGTAGGACATCCATACCCACACACACACACACACACTGTTAAACCAACATTACTCCACATGCAGTATAGCAGCACTCACAGTTTGTAGTCAGGTCAGGCACATCCCCCTCCTGTGTGTTGCCCTGTTTTCACAGTGTAAGTTGTTAGAGGTAAGTCCCCAATCCATCTGAGATGCTTTTCGCCAAACAACAGATCTAGTTCCTGCCCACAGTGGATGTAAAGGGCCAACACCAAAATGATGTTCCTAGATATTGGAGTGTGTTACCATGCAATTAGCTATAGAAATGTTACCACAGCTGTTCCACATGCACTCAGCTAGAGGAGGACTGCAATTGGTGCAGAGGCAATCAGCTGATCATGACCATCACTTACAAAACCCAAGCTGCTGCCTAGCAAAGCAGGTGTACATCCCACATCCACCAGAGAGGGTGGTAGCAGGACAGACAGAGACAAAGTATGTCAGGGAAGGTGTGGGTGAGTAAACCTTACTCATGTTTGTATCACACACCTACCAGTACAGGGTTTCAAACACCTGACTGACTATGCATACCTAACCCATGTGTATGCAGTTATTGCATGCGCCACATAGCTTACTTATTGGTGAGCTGTCCAGACGTATATGTGCTGGTGAGTAAAAGCTGCAACACTGTTGCGATACAGTAGGTGTAGCACACAAGTTTGTCCACATGAATAGGTGTCAGCGTCAACACAGCCACACTCTGTAAGGGACTCATACACATTGCCACACTTGGCAGGGTAATGAATATACTTCCTAACCAGTTACCTTGCCTCAATACAGTAATGCATAGGTATTAATTGGCCCACAGGGGTTATCGTGGGGTTCTATAGTCAAAGGGTATGTGACGGTGTCTGACATTAGAGAGCATGCTTCAGTATGCCAATGGGATGGTTTGTTTGTGTCTATTGGCTTTTCCCGGTTAGGGGTCGCCACAGCGGAACTCCAGTCTGCTAATGATTGGTAGTTCCAAAACTGAAGAAAAACAAACTGTCAAAAAACAAACCAAAAGGTTCCGAACCAGCAGGTGTAAAACTCCAAAGGTTTATTAGAAAATGTAAAAGTAAAGCGTTTTTCGTCTCCCTTAGTAGGAAGACTTCTTCAGACAAAGGAAAAAATCATCAAACACAATTTAAAACCCAAAAAAAGGGGTGTGTGTTACAAAATTACAAACGGCTGCCTTAATTAAACCCACTGACATACCTTCACATTTAAAGTTGTATTACATTAAAAGCATAAATAAATGTCCACTTAGTGTAGACAAGGTGTCAAACATAAAACAGTTTTCAAAAAAGAAACATGAACTTGATAAAAGTAACCAAGAATGTCTTAGTGAAGATTCATGAACCTAATCAAGTGCAAATACTTTGTTTCCCTTAAAATACATTTTAGCAAACAACTTTTCATAGGGTAAAACAAAACTCATACAGAATCTTGTGATTAAAAAGAAAATAAAATGAAGTAAGGCTTGCAACCAAATGTAATATCCATTCCTTAACAAAAAAAGTAGTAAGGAGTACACATCTCTAATGCATAATGAAGAATCAATAATAAATGAATAAATTAAACAGTGAAACTCAACTAGGAGTCTGCAATAAGCATAATTTCAAAGGCGTTTCTAATAAAAGAAATGTTATTTCTAATATTAAATAACCGAATATGTTTATTTCTGTGTTACAAATCTAACACAGAAATTGCTTGTCATTTCAACGCCAACAGAATGCAACAACAGTATATGAAAAAGACATTTTTTTTTGCAGCTGTTTCAGAAAAAATATGGCAAGGCATTGCGTGAAAGACACGTCTAAATCAAAACAAACAAACCGCCAGATTCACAAGACAGTACTTCATTCAAGAACCGTGCAGGTACTAAACATGCGAAAAAGGCGGATAGCCAAACAAATGAAAAATCAGTTCACAATCATGCCCATGAATATGGCACATTGTTCTGCAAATGAGTTTGTACTGTGTGTGAAAAAGGTAATTAATAAAGTAGCAGAAGACAAAAAAAAGGAAAGAAATGCAATACCTAAGCAAATCCACAACTGTTGGTGTTCAATGATATTGACAATAAGTAAACATAGCACTTCAAAATACCGTGGGTCTAAACATTAAGGTCTCATTGTTGCTTACGCAAAAAGGTGTATGTATCTAGAAGTAAGCAAAAATCAAGTCAGACCACAATGCAGAACCTGACAAAAATAAAACATACAAATCCTGAACGAAACTATGCAAAATGAAAATAAAAATAAAAATAAAATAAAATAAAGTACGGGTCAAAGTACAGCGAAGCACTGCAGAGGTCAAAAAAACAATGTTTCTCAAGTTAAACATTTGTGAATTAAGGTTTAAAAACCAGACTTGAGGTTTAAGTAAAGATGAAAGAAGTCTTATCTTAGCAGGTTTCTTAACTTTAAAACACAAGTCAAAGAAGTAACTTCATTCAACCCTGGTGACGTGAAAGAGTTCATTTTAAGTTGCCAAATGAGTTCCTTTTTTTTTAATAACAATTGTTGGGGTCCTCCTCCTTCATCTGTAAGTACCTGGTCTATAACTTTAAAAAGGAAAGCATGAGAAGGGTTGTTATTACAATGTCTTGCAAGGGCATTAGTGTTGCTCTTCTTCCTAATGTGGTACATATGTTCATAAATTCTCTCTTTAAGTTTTCTATCAGTCTTCCCTATATAAAATGCAGGGCATGACTGGCACACAGCTAAATACACCACTGATTTTGAGTTACAATTGTAACGACCCTTTGCTTTAAACAGACGTTGCTTCACTATACATGTGGACCCTGTAGATATAAATTTACAATAGTTGCATGTCTCACATTTGTATGTGCCTTCAGTTCTAGTATGCTTTATTGAAGGTCTTTCCATAATGCTTTTGAGGTTTCTGCCCTTTCTAAAAATGATAACAGGTTTGTCCCCTATTTTCTCCATGAGTTCTTTTTCAAAAGATAACAACTGCCAATTCTTTCTAAGTACATTGCTAATATATTTAGCTTCTAATGAAAAAGAAGTAATGAAACTTTTTTTATTGTACTTCTCTTGGGAAAAAAATGGTTTGACCCATGCTAGAAGAGTGGACACCAAGAATCTGTAATGTGACTTCATCTGACTCTGCCAGGTTCACGTTGGTTTGTTTCAAAGTCAAAATGGGATTGAAAGAACCCAAACCCCTTTTCCTACAAACTTCTCCTATTGTGTCATCCACCAGTGATTCGGGGTACCCACGACTTATAAACATGCATTTCAACAAGGTACATTCCTCGTTGAAGGCGGAGTCTTCAGTAGTCATTCTTGCCACTCTAACTAGTTGGCCCTTTAAAACAGATTTTTTCTGGTGTAGCGGGTGGCAACTAGAAAAATGTAACATAGTGTTAGAGTGAGTGGGTTTCCTGTAAGTTTTAGCAACATAACCCCTGTGGATGTCGTCTCTCTTCAATTCAACATCCAAATAGTTAATGGTGTCTTCACCAAAGGTAAATGTGAATTTCAAAAATGGAGTGCTGTTATTTAAAACCTCAACAAAGTTGCTTGCATCCCCTACGTTACCCTGAAACATAATGAAAATGTCGTCCAAAAACCTGTTATATAGTTTGACTTTCTGAAAATTTTTGTCCTTAAATACATAGTCATGTTCCCACTGGGCCAGTACTAAATTGGCGTAGCTGGCTCCACAAGGGGAAACCATAGCTATTCCAATTATTTGTTTATGTATGCCCCCATTAAATCCAACATAATTATTGTTCAGGATCACATCTAATAGTTCTTGAATTAGACGGATCTCATCACTCTCCGCTCCATGTGCTATTAGGTTTCCGGTGACATATTCAATCCCTATGTCGTGGGGTATGGAGAAGTAAAGGTCGACTACATCTATTGTAAGAAAATGAATGTTATCACAGTATTCAAATTTGTCTACATTTTCCAAAAAAGCCCAGGAGTCCTTAACTATTTGTAACTCTTGGGACACATACTTCTTTAATAACTCATCAATGTACTTGGCACAAGCATAAGTAATAGAAGTCCTAGCATATACTAAAGCCCTCATAGGGGGGTTTTGAAGGTTTTTATGAATCTTGGGTAAACCAAATAAGTTAGGTGTTTTTGGGTTGGGAACCACTATATAGTTGTAAATATCAATGCTGATCAAGCATTCAATCAATAAGTCCCTAAAGAAGGAAAACATTTTTTTTATATGCAATATTCATTTCGTTGATACTTGATCTAACATAGGTGTTACTGTTCAAAATGTCCAACATTTTCTTATCATATTCCTCTTTGTCCATGATCACCAAACCACCACCTTTGTCTGGTTTCAAAACTCTAACCGGTAAAGTTCTGACTAGGTTCAAGGCTTCTACTTCATTGTCTGAAACATTCCTAATGGTATTCCTCTTTCTACTCATGTAGAGAGCCCTGAAATCGGCCTCACACGTGTTCAAACAAAGATAAAGGGGGGCAAATTGGTGGATTGTAAGTACTAGATACCCTCAAAGGGTCTTCTACAAAAGGCTTGTCTCCGAAAATCAAGGACAGGTTAAGTTTTCGGATGTATAACTTCAAGTCAATCAAAGTCGCTGGTAGGTCAAAGTGCTCATCAGGTACAAAGGTCAGTCCATTGCTAAAAAGGTTACAAAGTTCATGTCTAATGTTAAAATTAGAGTAATTGTACACTTTGAAGTCTCCAGTATTGTTTGATAAAATGACGGGTGCTGAAGTTATCTGTTGTAATTGATGTTCTCTTTCCTGCCCCTCATATTGTATCTCCATTGATGGTTCTGGCCCCTGTTGGAAAAAGAATCATTAATGTCATTAGTGTTAAAATGGTTGTTATTAGCCAAATTGTTGGCTGGGCGCAAGTCAGGGTCATCATTTCTCCAATCTCCCTCAAATGCATCTAATTCTCCAACACCTGTTCCTACTCGCATTGCAGGCTCAGGGTCTTTACTACCATAAGGACACACAAAGTTATTGTGTTGGGTTTGATGACCAAAAATGCCTTTACCCTGAGAGGGAGGTGGTTTAGGGTAAGCAGATCCATTTTTGTAGTCATTAATGTCCCTTCTTAGTTTCTTTAATTTCGCCTCAGAGTTCTTAACTAATTGTTGGTCAATTGATGAAAACACTCTCTTGTAATCGTAATGGTACCTCATAAAGTCTGGGTGTGTCCTTATGTTATTATTCAACCCAGTGACCTCATTTGTCAATTTTTCTATGGATATGGCATAATGCTTACACATCATGTCCATAAGTTCGGTACCATGTCTGTCAAATAAAGAAGTTCATTGTAAAATTCTGTTCCAGCTTCCAAACCTGATGGGTACTGCCAAGATCGTAAACCTTTCGGTACTACTCCCTGTTTCTTACATTCTGCAAAGTAACTCACTTCCAGTTGTAGTTTTTTAAGTTTCAACATTTTCTTGTCAACTTCCTTTAATTTAAAAGGTAAGGACTCACCTCCTCCAGCCCAGCCTCTACCAACCCTTTCGTTGTGGTTGGAACCCAAAACTGGTTGTAACTTTAACCATTCAGTCATGTTAGGAAGCCCTATAAGCCCCAAGGAGGCTTCATTTGTAGAATTAAAAAAAGTGGAAACTTCAACACTAGTTTCATTCTGTCATGGGTGTAGTACACCAGTGTGGTTTGCTCCTTCATTAGTAGCTCCGTTTCCAGAACAATTACAGGTAGTCGAACACCCTTGTAGTTGAGTGCTGGGAGCACAGTTAGCCATGATTTTAGGTATCACCGAAGTGTTTGTTTGTGCCTTTTTCACATGTTTAGTACCTGCACGGTTCTTGAATGAAGTACCATCTTGTGAATCTGGTGGTTTGTTTGTTTTGATTTAGACGTGTCTTTCACGCAATGCCTTGCCATATTTTTTCTGAAACGGCTGCATTTTGACTTGTTTTGGCTGCTACAACTGTGCATACTAAAGCTTAGAAAGTGTTCTCATCGCAGCTTGGTGCTTTACCCATTGCTCAAGGAACATTTAAAAAAAAAAAAATGTCTTTTTCATATACTGTTGTTGCATTCTGTTGGCGTTGAAATGACAAGCAATTTCTGTGTTAGATTTTTAACACAGAAATAAACATATTCAGTTATTTAATATTAGAAATAACATTTCTTTTATTAGAAACGCCTTTGAAATTATGCTTATTGCAGACTCCTAGTTGAGTTTCACTGTTTATTTATTCATTTATTATTGATTCTTCATTACGCATTAGAGATGTGTACTCCTTACTACCTTTTCTGTTAAGGAATGGATATTACATTTGGTTGCAAGCATTACTTCATTTTATTTTCTTTTTAATCACAAGATTCTGTATGAGTTTTGTTTTACCCTATGAAAAGTTGTTTGCTAAAATGTATTTTAAGGGAAACAAACAGTATTTACACTTGATTAGGTTCATGAATCTTCACTAAGACATTCTTGGTTACTTTTATCAAGTTCATGTTTCCTTTTTGAAAACTTTTTTATGTTTGACACCTTGTTTACACTAAGTGGACATTTATTTATGCTTTTAATGCAATACAACTTTAAATGTGAAGGTATGTCAGTGGGTTCAATTAAGGCAGCTGTTTGCAATTTTGTAACACACACCCCTTTTTTTGGGTTTTAAATTGTGTTTGATGATTTTTTTCCTTTTTCTGAAGAAGTCTTCCTACTAAGGGAGACGAAAAGCGCTTTACTTTTACATTTTTTAATAAACCTTTGGAGTTTTACACCTGCTGGTTCGGAACCTTTTGGTTTGTTTTTTGAATGATTGGTAGTTGATTTTTATGTGCCGAGTTACCAGCTCTGATGCACAACCTTCAACGAAGGTACGTGCATTCATGCTTGTCTCCACGCAGAAGATGCTCTAGCTGAGAATTGAACCGGACAGCGTCTTACTGTGAAGCGACAACGCTACCGCAGCACCACCACCGTCGTACTGGGTGTAAATTGGGTCAGAATCATCATACACCACAGACACAGGGTGCTAGTACTGGCATGCATGTGTGCAGTTCTTCATGGGTGTGTAGTGGTTGATGGTGCCAGATGGCTGTGCAAGGCTAGGTGAGAGTATACCTTGGCATCAGGCCACATCAAAATGCTTTGCATTATGGCTAAGGGGTGTAGTGTCCAGAATGGACCACACAGGTGGTTATAGTATTTACCATCCAGTCTCCTGGGTTGCTATTGTGCGGTGACAGTGCTGTGCAATGCTTGGCATGTATGTGTTTTATAAGCCATGACATGGATGATGTTTGGGATGTGCAGATGTCCCACATTCATGTACAGTGGCATGTGGAAGTGTACCTGGTTTGTCTTGCCCATGTTGTATACACAGAATGTCATCAGATGTGACAGTCCCGCCCCATGTGTTGGGGCCAGGTAATGGACAGCAGGTTGACCCTGCACCTCTATTGATAGCATGCTACAGGCATTCTCTGGTGTCAGTGGTATCTGTCCATATAGGGCATGTGTGTAAGGCATGGTATGTCCTTTGTGGATCACATTTGATAGATCCACAGTTGTTGCGGGCATCCAGTGAGAAACATAATGAAGGCACACTGTCTACAATTATGTGACTATCATACTGATGGACAGGGTGCCATGGCCTCTGTAGGCCACTGCATTCACAACATAGTTACTATCAGTCGCCAATATGCAGTATACTACACACATCATGGCTGTTGCCTCGCCATGTGTGTGTGTATAAGACACGGGTTGGAATGTGCTCTGGTTAATACTGGGGTTGCTAACTGTAATTGCCTGGCCTTGATGTCACATGTATGGGTAGGGATATGCACCCCAGTCTCTCAGCAATTTCACAGCTGTTTTCCCTGTACAGTGGACATTGTGATATGTACTAGGGCCACCATATAATAAAAATTGCAAAACCCTTGGGCCCAGGTGTCTCTCACACACACACACACACACACACACACACACACACACACACACACACACACACACACACACACACAGGATATGAGGTACAAACACACATGCACACATACACCTGTCATGTCCGGGAGTAGAACCCCTACCTGACTAGTATATTACATTACAGCACTAAGCAGTTATAGTATGTGCCACAGTGATTACTGCAGTATTTTTCCCCAAAGGTGTATATGACATTGGCTGACATCAGTGGGATTGCCATCGTAGGGCATTTGACATGTACTGAGTGTGACTAGCCTAAAATGCATTGCTCCCTACACAGACAGTGGACCACACAAAAAAACATCCAGAACTGTCATGGATGGGTATAGAACCCTACGAGAGTTCTGTATCACACTACACAGTTATGGCACGTGCTATGGGGATTACTGGGCTACACCCTTCCCAGAGGTGTATTTCAGGGTGAATGACATCAGCAGCCTTACCAAGGTAGAGCATTTAAATTGTGGGGGGTGTGCCTACTCTCCGAAACATTGCTTCCTACACAGACAGACATATACACACACAGTTGCCTAGGCTGGGGCTAGAACTCCTACTAACTAGTTTATCACACTACAGCAGTACACAGTTATGTTGTGTGCCATGGAGATTACTGGACTACTACTTCCCCAAAGGTGCATTTCACAGTTGATGACATCGGCAAAATTGTCAAAGTAGACCATTGGAGATTGTAGTGTCCGTGAATGGACTCAAAAGCATTGCTCCCTACACTGACAAAGGAACACATACATACAGCCACACTTGCCATGTCTGGGAATACAACACCTACCTATGTAGTGCATCACACTACAGCAGGACACAGTTACAGGACACGCTAAGGAGATTACTGGGCTAAAGCTTCCCAGAGGTGTATTTTGGGGTGGATGACATCAGCAGCCTTACCAAGGTAGAGCATTTAAATTGTAGGGGGTGTGCCCACCCTCCAAAACATAGCTTCCTACACAGACAGACACACACACACACAGTTGCCTAGGCTGGAGCTAGAATTCCTATTAACTACTTTATCACACTACAGCAGTACACAGTTATGGCACGTGTCACGGAGATTATTAGCCTACTACTTCCCCAAAGGTATATTTCACAGTTGATGACATTGGCACACTTGTCAAAGTGGACCATTGGAGATTGTAGTGTCTGTGAATGGACTCAAAAGCATTGCTCCCTACGCTGACAAAGGAACACACACATACAGTCACACTTGCCATGTCTGGGAATAGAACATCTATCTATGTAGTGTATCACACTACAGCAGGACGCAGTTACAGGACACGCTATGGAGATTTCTGGGCTAATGTTTTCCAGAGTTGTATTACTAGATGGATGACATCAGCTGCCTTGTAAAGGTTGAGCATTTGGATTGTGGGGAGTGTGGCTGGCCTAAAAAGCATTGCTCTCTACACAGACACACACACAAACACAGTTGCCATGTCTGGGAATAAAACACCTACCTAACTAGTTTATCACACTACAGCAGTACACAGTTACAGGATGTGCTACGGAGGTTACATTATTAGGTGGATGACATCAGCTGCCTTGCAAAGGTTAAGCATTCGGATTGTGGCTGGCCTAAGAAGCATTGCTTTTTATATAGATAGACACATACACACAGTTGTCATGTCTGGGAATAGAACACCTACCTAATGAGTTTAGCACACTACAGCAGTGCACAGTTACAGGATTTACTACAGAGATTACAGGGCTACCATTTCCCAGAGGTGTATTACAAGGTGGATGACATCAGCTGCCTTGCAAAGGTTGAGTGTGGCTAGCCTAAAAGGGCATTGCTATTTATACACACAGACAGACCCACAAACAGCTGCCATATCTGGGACTAGAACTCCTACCTAACTAGTTTATCACACTACAGTGGTACGCAGTTATAGGATGCGCTACAGAGATTATTGGGCTACAGCTTCCTAGAGGTGTATTACTAGGTGGATGACATCAGCTGCCTTGCAAAGGTTGGGCATTTGGATTGTGGGAAGTGTGGCTAGCCTAAAAAGCATTGCTCTCTTCACAGACAGACAGACACACACAGTTGCCATGTCTGGGAATGGAACCCCTACCTAACTACTTTATCACACGACAGCAGTACGCATTTAAAAGACACACTATAGCGATTACTGGGTTACAATTTTCAGAGTGGTGTATTTCTAGGTGGATGACATCAGCAGCCTTGCCTAAGTTGTGCATTTAAATTGTTGGGAGTGCGACTACCCTAAAAGGCATTGTTCTCTACACAGTCAGACAGGCACACACACAAACGGCAAGTCTGGGATTCAAATTCCTACATAACTAGCTTATCATACTACAGCAGTACACAGTAACAGGATGCGCCACGAAATTACTAGGCCACAACTCTTTCAAAGGTGTATTTCACATTGGATGACCTCAGCAGGCTTGTCATAGTAAGGGTATGGGGAGGTCAGTGTGTGTGCATGGACCACTACCCATTCATCTAGGGGTTGACACACCACATGCGGGTACACACAGGGTCATATTTCACAGGTAAGTTTATTCAGTTGCTAGATGACTACTTCCTTGTACAGCCATGTTGCACAGCTGGCACATGCACCACATAGTATGTACTGCTGACAGATACTGGTGGCTAGTATCTGCAGTGAGTGACATCTGCACCTCATGTGTTTGGGGGCCTTTGGCTGTGTGCTGGTTGGAACAGGCCTGGATGGCTCCTTGTCACAGTCACCCTCTTCCACACATCTATGTACGTCTACCTTTGGGTTACTATAGTGTGTTGTCCTGACATATATGTCTGTATTCCTATACACTGCATGTGCAAGGCATGAGTGGTGCATACTGACGAGTGTCTACACTAAAAACTGTGACTGCCAGATATGTCTGGTCCACTGGTGTTTGCAGACATGGCCTTCATGTGTTAAAAGTGTGTGAGCATGCCCAGTGTGACCTTTCAGTATGTTGTTGATCTACATTGCCTTCATTTCTCTAAGTGTATGAGCATGCCCAGTATGGCCGTCTGTATTGCATGTGTGGGTCAAGTCAAGGTAGTTTGTACTGCAGTACTGCTGTTTGTGTTGTACACTGACAGGTAGCATGCTGTCTCAGCAGGGTATCCATTGATCATTTGGCATTGACTGTTACTACATTTCTGCATAGCGGGGGGGGGCACACCTGACTATTTCTACATTTCTACACAGGATTGGGGGGGCACACCTGACTGTTACTATATGTCTATGTAGGATGGGAGGGGCACACCTGACACTTGTACACATTTGCTAGGCCTGTACTGGCATGTCGGGTACTCCATTTTATTCTGTGGTCTTACCTATCATGCTGGCTAGAGGCATATGAGTGTACTACAGATCTTAGCTTATAATTACCTACATATTAGTGTCTGCTTCCTAGCCTTCACAACTGACATCCCAATGCCTGGCCTGCTGTAGTCTGTGTAGGCTTGGGGGAGGGGTTGCCCATAGGCCTCATTCAGAGGCCATAGCACAGCATTTGTTTGTGTTTGTCTACACCTGTCCTGCTGGCTGTGACTTTTGCTGGGTATGTGACCCTCCCCTGACTGGACTGGCATGTGTGAGTCACTTATCTTGTGGGTGTCCCAGTACTGAGGGTGGTGCTGCAGGGCTGCCTATGTCGGATGCACACAGGTAGTGTAATGTTTGGCATCCCTTTTACTGTATGTGAGAGTCAGAGAGAGGTATTATTCCCTGGGTTCCTCCCATGTCAATGTATGTGCTATGTGTTTCCTCTTTGCTAAGGCCAGGCATACTGGGCATGCCTCCTTCTGCATACTGGGACAGGCTCAGGTTTTTCCTCCTCTGAGTCACTCTGTGCCCGTGCAGGCCTTGGCAATGGTGGGGGGCTGTGTGGCCCTGCCCCGTGCTTTTCCTGCTGCAGCTGTTTCCACAGGATCATATTGTGTAGAATGGCACATACAAGGACAAGCTGGTGAGTACTGCAAGTCTCCACTTTATGTGTCCAGGCACCGGAACCGTGACTTGAGCATCCCAAACACATGCTCTATTATGATTCTTGTTTGTGCGTGTGTCTCATTATGGAGTTCTTGTTTGGGTGTGTGTGCATTTCTGATGGGTGTCATCAGCCATGGCTCCAATGCGTATCCAGCATCCCCCACTAGGTGACTGTATGGGATGTCCCCATTGGCAAATCTCTGGTATAGCAGATGTGGGAGTCGTGATAGCTTCCAGGACAGCCAGCACAAATATTCATTATTATGCCCTGACCATCGCACATGACCTGGCAGTTGATGGAGGGTTTGCCGTTGATGTAGTCCCTACCTCACTCATCAGGTGGTGCTTTGATGCATATGTGCGTGCAGTCTATAGCACCTACTACCTCAGGGTAATCTGCTATTTGGTGGAACAATTGCATATTGCTGGCCAACGCCTCACGGGTGTTGTGGAAATATACGTGCTCACCGACATGTGCTGACATGGCATCCAGGAACTGGTGGAGTATCCTGGATGCTGAAGCCTGTGAGATCCACATCATATCCCCAGTTGGCCTTTGGAAGGTACCTGTAGCTAGTATTCTTAGGCCTACACATACCTTTGTATCCACCGGGATGGGTTCCTCTCTGTTAGTTCTGTGTGTGATGCATAGGTTCATAGGTTAGTACTAAGCTAACTGCCCTTGCAAGCCATTTTAAGCCTAGCCAATTATCCCTTGTGAGGCTCAAACCCTGCACCTTGTGTTTGTAAGGCAAACACCTTAACCATTAGGCCACCCTCCCATCCCGGCACAGCTCAACAATTTGCTGTAGGAGGTCCACCCTATAGTGCTCCACTATCTCCAGCTCATGTAGCCCTTGGTAGGTTACCATGGGTCTGTACACTCTTCTCTGTCTCCTCACTGTGGGTTGCTTGGCAGCATTCACATCCTCACCCCCTTCAGCCTTTTCCATAAGTTGTTGTATGGTAGATATTGCAGCCCTAGCATTTTGCAGTTGTGAGTGTTAAAAGTTTCCTGCTTGTTTACATCGGTGGTGTAGAGTGTGAGAAAAACCAGACGGTTAGGTGTCTGCATAGTTTATAGTAGTGTTCTGGGCTGCACTGGTCTGCTGCCTGTGTAATTGGCTGGTTTTGATACATTTCATCTGCCAGCTAAGCTAGTACTCCTTGATTACCTTCTTCCTGCTCTTTTCCCTTCCCATTGCCTTCCTGTTTAAGCCCGTGTGTGCGCCGCAAACAGAGTGCTCAAATGTGCACACTGCTGCTATTTCCTAGCTTAACCTCTTTTTTCTTCCTGCATGACGTGGTGTATGGTGCTCACACCAGCTTAGGCTTTGTAAAGACTGCTAGGCAGGTTTAGACACACCCTCTAGCTCAGCTGTGCTAAGCTAGGAGCAACCCCGGACCATAGGGCTCCAATCCGCTTACAGTATTGCCTGATACACCCACATGATGTCACCTACCTCCTAGGCTTACATCCAGCTATTCATACTCTTACACTGTTGGGACCTGCCTTACATCCTGGGGAAAACTGT
This sequence comes from Protopterus annectens, assembly GCF_019279795.1. NCBI lineage: Eukaryota > Metazoa > Chordata > Ceratodontiformes > Protopteridae > Protopterus > Protopterus annectens. The sequence goes on from NC_056733.1 coordinate 1,947,751,482, forward strand.
GATTCACTATCCTTCCCCTCATTTGCATAGGATTGCCTGCTAATGCATAGTTACATGTCTCACACTGAGCCTCCCCCCTTAGCAACCACTACTCATTGGCCAAGTTGTTTTCTGCCTGCTATTGACTTGCATGGAAAAATACTGATTTTAGTTAGAATGCTTAATTTAGGTTTGTTATGTTATTTTTCTCCCGATCCCATTTGCGTGCCATTGCCCTACGCTTAAACAGCCGAGATCAGCTAATAAGAATTAAAAGTTGATTTTTTTAAGGTCTGTACTGTTTGCTATGCCAATGGCCTTATATGTGGCCATTGGCATGCTTACTACATGATATGCAGCATTTATTTGGGGCTATCATAGCTCTGCTTTGGATTTTGCAGACATGTACTCTGTTACTAACGGAGTACATTTCTGCTGATTGCACTAGTCCTGCACGGACGGTCACAAGCTTCCTGGATTGCAAATTCACCTCATTTTCATGGATTTCTCCTGCAAATGGGGTGATTTGCATACAAGGGCTTCATCCGTGCAAGATTAGTGCAGGAGTGCTCATGCACGCCCCTGCAGGCTGTTCCTGGATCGCACTGCGGACATATTGCCTGCTTGAGCTCCTGCACCATTCTTGCACACCGTGCAAGCTTTTGAGAATCCGTGGGTAAGTCTTTCACTGTAAATATGGTAAAACAAACTGGCACCTCGCTGGCCTTGTTCAAGAGAAATCTTGACCAATGGATGGGAGATCGCAGATATACCCCAGGGATTACCTCAGTGTCACTGCTCAACAGAGGCACAGCAAAATAATGGGTATAGTTCCCCATACCAAAAACTATGGGCTAGGCTTGTAAATGCCCTCGGGCAGATAGCCTAGTATGAACCTATGAACCTATGAACCTATTGATATTCCTCATAATGAAAAAATGCTTTAGTTTAAAATATAAATACAAACTTAATATATGTTTTGAGGCTTAAAGTTCAGTACGAACCTTTTACTTAAAAGTCAGATCTATTGTATAAGAAAACAATAGTCCTGCACTCAGTGAATAAGAGTAAATTATTTTAAGACTTTCTAGTTTTAGAAGCAGTTCTCCAAAAATTCATCTCACTCTGCCTATTCAGAGATATACCCCCAGATTTATGAAGCCCTGCATTGCATGCAGGATTAGTCTAAGAGCTATTTTTGGCAATATGGCCCATGTGCGATCCAGGAAAGGGCTGCCAGGATGTGCACATAAGTTCTTAGACTAATCCTGCATGGACTGAGCTCCTGTATGCAAATTACCCTCATTTGCAGGTGAAAACCATGCAAATGAGGATAATTTGTGATCCAGGAAGCTGGCAGCTGTCCGTGCAGGATGAGTGCAGTCTGCAGAAATGTACTCAGTTAGTAACCAAGTACATTTCTGCAAACTACAAAATGGAGGCATGACAGCACCAAATAAAATGTGCATATGATGTGTAATCCATGCAAATGGCCATATAATTGGCCATTGGCATGGAAAACAGTGTAAAAATGAAATTTTTTTTTTTTTTGGCCGATATCGGCAATTTAAGCTAAGAGCAGCGACGGACAAACGGGATTGGGCTAAAAAGAAAAAAGAAAACCTAAAACAACCATTAAGAAGAAAATCATTATTTTGCCATAATAGTCAATGGCAGGCAGAATACATGGCCAGTGCAGACTGGTTGCTAAGGGGGAGGGCTGAGTGTGGGACATGTAACCAAGGACTAGCAGGCAATCCTATGTAAATGAGGGGAATGATAGAGAATCCCAGATTCCCTGTCAGTGCAAGCCTGCACTCAAGAGTGTAGGACTAGGAAAACCATGATTGTAAGCCCTAGACATAGTTGACATCAGAAGAGGGTGTGTCAGGAATGCTGTAAGCTAATTGGAGCACTGTGGCTCATGTTTGCCCTTAGCTAAGCAAAGCTAAGACACGGGGTTGTGTCTAGGGCTGTCCTTTCTTACACCAAGAAAATCATGGTGTACAAAGATAGAGCAAGCCAAAATCCTGTAAAATGTGCTTACGTGGCGCGCACCAGGTGTAAAAAAAAAAAACAGGAAATAGCAGCTCCGTTCACATCTGAGCACTGTGTTTGCATGGTGCATGCACAGACTTAAACAGGAAGGCAATAGGAAGGGAAACCAGCAGTAGGAAGGTAATCAAGGAGAACTAGCTTAGCTGGCAGATGAAATCTATTAGAATCAGCCAATTACACAGACAGCAGACCAGCCCAGTCCAGAACACTACTATAAACTAACCAAACACCTTCCCCTCTGGTTTTTCCCACACTAGCACTACCGGTATATACAAGCGGGGAAATTTTAAAAACAAACCTACAAAATGAGAAGGGCTGCAGCCGGCAACATAGACCAACATGTGCAAGAGGCTGAGGGTGGTGAGGATGTGAATGCTGCCGAACAACCCACAGTGAGGAGACAGAGAGGAGTGATCAGACCCAGGGTAACCTACCAGGGGCTACATGAGCTGGAGATAGTAGAGCATTATAGGGTGGTCAGAGACCTCCTACAAATTGTTGAGCTGTACCGGCCAAACCTGACACACCAAACTGGCTGACGGGAACCCATCCCAGTGAATACCAAGGTATGTGTAGGCCTAGGTATACTAGCCACAGGTACTTCCCAAAGCACAACTGGGGATATCATGGGGATTTCACAGGCATCAGTATCCAGAGTATTCCACCAGTTCCTGGATGCCGTGTCAGCACATGCCAGTGAGCACGTATATTTCCTCAACACACATGAGGTGTTGACCGGCAATATGCGTCTCTGCCACAAAATAGCAGAATACCTTGGGGTAGTGAGTGCTATAGACTGCATGCACATATGCATCAAAGCATCACCTGGTGAGCAGGATAGGGCCTACATCAACTGCAGGGTCATCCGCTCCATCAACTGCTAGGTCATATGTGATGCCCAGGGCATTATAATGAATGTGCGTGCTGGCTGCCCTGGAAGCTATGATGATTCACACACATGGCATCTGACGCAGCTGTACCAGAGATTTGCCAGTATGGACATCCCCTACGGTCACCTAGTGGGGGATGCTGGGTACACACTGGAGCCTTGGCTGATGACACCCATCAGAAATGCAGACACACTTGAACAATAACACCATAATGAGACAAACGCACAGGCCAGACATATAATAGAGCATGTGTTTGGGATGCTCAGGTCACGGTTCCAGTGTCTGGACACATCCGGTGAAGCCTTGCAGTATTCACCAGCTACATGTACCCAAATTGTTATGGTATGTGCTATGCTACACAATATGATCCTTCAGAAATAGCTGCAGCAGGAACAGCATGAGGCAGGGCCACACAGCCCCCCACCAATGCCAAGGCTTGTACAGGCACAGAGTGACTCAGAGGAGGAACAACCTGAGCCTACCCCAGTAGGCAGAAGGAAGCGTGCTCAGTATGCCTTGGCCTTGGCAAAGAGGCAACGCATAGCACATGCACTGACAGAGTAGGGACCCAGGGAATGACACCTCTCTCTGACTCGCACATACAGTAAAAGGGATGCCAAACATGACACTACCTGTGCTCAACCATGTATAGGGAGTGTACTATGTGCATCCGACATAGGCAGCCCTCCAGCACCATCTGCAAGTCTGGCACACCCTCAAGGTAAGTCAATCAACCTACCAATTGCCAAATGGAGTAGAACGTGTTATTACCTGTAGCTATGGTATGGATGTGAGCATGCAAGGGAATTGGGTGGCTGAATGTTATGGCAGCAGACAGTAGACACCCATAGTGGCACCATGACATCTGTAACACATACTGGAGTCACCATAGTAGCCATTACTACACAGCATGACAAAATCCACTGTAGGAAATGGGCTGAGCAACATGTGTGTCCATAAGACCTACACATGCCAGTCAGGAAGGTTCACATACCCAACAACAGTCTCAACCAGCAGGACAGGTGTAGACAATCCCAAACAGAGCCTGATCTATGGCCCCAGAATGATGGCCTACACAGACAGACCACAGCAGGGCAGGCAGTGGGATGATAGTTCTGAAGGGTAGGAAGTCAAACAATAATATGTAGGGTAAACAAAGGCATGATCTGTAGTACACTGGTATGCCTCTCTAGTCAGCATGATAATTAGCAAAACAGAATGAAATGGAGTACCTGACATATCAGTACAGTCATAGCAAATGTGTACAAGTGTCACGTGTGCCCTCCACATCCTACATAGTAATGTAATAACAGTCAGGTGTGCTCCCCAACCCTGTGAAGAAATGTAGAAATGGTCAGGTGTGCCCCCACACTATGCAGAAATGTAGTGACAGTCAAAGCCAAATGATTGATGGATACCCTGCAGAGACAGCATGCTACCTGTTCATGTACAACACAAAGGTCAGCACTACAGCACAAACTACCTGGACAAGATCCACAAATTCAATACAGATGGTCATACTGGGCATGCTCACACTCTTAACAACATGAAGGGCATGACTGCAAACACCACTGGACAAGACATATCTGGCAGTTGCAGTTGTTAGTGCAGACACTTGTCAGTATGCACCACTCATGCCTTGCACACACAGAGGAGAGGAATACAGACATATATGTCAGGACAACACACTAATATAAGCCAAAGGTAGACGTACATAGATGTGTGGAAGAGGGTCACTGTGACAAGCAGCCATCCAGGCCTGTCCCACCCAGCACACAGCCAAAGGGCCCCAAACACATGAGGTGCAGATGTCACTCACTGCAGATACTAGCCACCAGTATCTGTCAGCATTACAGACTATGTAGTGCACGTGCCAGCTGTGCAACATGACTGTACTAGGAAGTAGCCATCTAGTATCCGTATACATGTACCTGTGTCATATGACCCCGTATGTGCCTGCATTTGGCGTGTCAATCCCTAGATGATAGGGTTATGGCCCATGCACACACTGCCCTCCCCATAGCCCTACTATGGCAAGCCTGCTGAGGTCATCCAATGAGAAATACACCTTGGGGAGAGCTGTAGCCTCGTAATCTATGTAGCGTGTCCTGTAACTATGTACTGTTTTAGTGTGATAAAGTAGTAAGGTAGGTGTTCTAACCCCAGACCTGGCAACTGTGTGTGTCTGTCTGTCTCTGACTGAGTAGAGAACAATGCCTTTTAGAGTACTCACACTCCTTACAAGTCATATACTCAACTTTGGAAAGGCTGCTGATGTCACCCACCTAGAAATACACCTCTGGGAAGGTTGTAGTTCAACAATCTCTGTAGTGTGTCCTATAACTGCGTACTGCTGTAGTATGATAAAGTAGTTAGGTAGGTGTTCTAACCCCAAACCTGGCAACTGTGTGTGTTGTTTTGAAACGGCTAAGCTATGAGCATACCTGCTTACCTAATGTTGGCACTGCTTAAAGAGGTATACCATGGTCAGATTGAACTGGCTTCTCTACACATTGCTTACACTTAGTAAGTTGAGCTGTGCTGCGGTTAGCATTGCTTAATAGTTAATTAGCACTATATTTGCCTTTTGGCAGTGATTTATTATTCATTACAGGTTATATATGTGTCGGGTATCCATGATTCATGTGTACATACACTGTATGGGGACTGGGAATTTCTACACTTTATTACAATAACACCTCAAATCAATGCTTACTGCAGTACACCAGTTCACATATTTATGTTCTGTGGCAGGTTATACAGCATCACTCTGTACATAGATTCAGTTCACATGTTCATACGTTCATAGGTAGTTACTAGGCTATCTGCCCAAAGGCATTTATAAGCCTAGCCAGAATGTGCTGGCTTTCGCCGGCCCCTTAGATTAGTTCCCTGTGCCTCTGTCCAGCAGAGCCACTGAAGTGATCCCCAGGGTAAATTTCCCATCCACTCGTCAAGGTTTCTTTTGAAGAGTGTTAGCGGGGAGCTCTGCCTAATGTAGATTGGAATCTTGTTCCAAAGCATGGGAAGTCTCTGCGACAGGAATCTGTCCCTCCAGCACGTCCTATTTATTGTTGTGGTGAGGTTTAGATCCCTAGAGTGCGTGGCTCGAGGGGATAAGGTTTTCTTTAGGTAGAGCATGTCCATCAGTTCTGGTTTGGACATGGCCTTGTATGTCAGGCAGAGATCCCCTCTGAGTAGGCAGTATGCAACCAAGTACAGCTGGAGTTTCTTCAGTCGAGGTGCAGAGGACATCTGTTTGAGACCAGTGATCCTCTTGGTAAGGTACTTCTGTGGAATTTCCAGCTGTTGCAGGTGTCTTGTAAGGTACATCCCGAATGGGGCATTATACTCTATGATGGGTCTGATGAGTGATGAGTAGAGGGGGCACAATGATCTCTTTTGTTATAGATACAAACCCTTTGTGATTAGTTGTGCCACATATAAGGATTTTCTAACCACTTTGGGAATGTGGTTATCAAATGTGAGATTACTATCTACTTGGGTCCCCAAATCCCCTATTATGTCTTCCGTATTTAGGGGACTACCACCTATGTGGTAGTTTGTGAGTACTTTGTTTTTTCCAAAGGGGATGACTATGCACGTTTTGGCATTTAGCTTGAGGCCATGATTTTGACACCAGGTATCCGTCTCAGTGAGACCCTTTTGGAGGATGTCTGTGTCAGCCAGACAGTCAATTATAGTCCCTAGTTTGCAGTCATCTGTGAACTTGGTCAGCCATAGTCCTCTTGTGCTTGCCTGTACCTCTGAGAAGTATATGCCGAACAGGAGGGGTCCTAGAACTGAGCCCTGGAGAATGCCACTTGTAACTGGTTTAGAGTTGGACCTAGCTCCTGCAACTCACACCATGTGGGTTCTGTCAGTGAGCCAGTTGGCAACCCATCTTGTGATGTAGGGGTTTATGTTCAAGCTGGTGAGCTTGTCTATAATACCAGAATGGGGAATGGTGTTGAAGACCTTTGCAAGGTCTAGGTAGGCTGTGTGTACCACCTTTCCCTCATCTATAGCCTTGGTAACTGTCTCAAAGAAGTCCACCTGGTTTAGGAGGCATGATCTGCCCTTAACAAAGCCAAACTGGGTAGGGTCCAGTGTTTGGAGGTTCCCAATGTCTCTGTTAATGAGTTCCATGATGATGTGCTCCATAGCCTTGCAGACCAAGCTAGTCAAGCTTATAGGGTGATAGTTACTGGGGTCTCTTGTGGCTCCACCATGGTGAAGCGGAATAACTGTTGCTGTGCACCACTCTATGGGTACGTAGCCTGTGGAGTGGCTGAGTTTGAACATTGTGTTTAGGTGAGGGGTTAGTTTGTCTTTGAGCTTGTGTAGGACGCAGCTGTTCAGTCCCATTTATGCTGTGTTTTTGGCTTTGGAGAGGGCTGTTTTAACCTGAGTGTCTGTGATTTCAGGGACTCTACATTCTTCTGGTATGGTTATGGGCCCTTTTGGGAGTGAGTGAGGGGCGAAGTTTGTGCTGAACCTGTCTGCCAGGATGTTGGCAATATCGGTCAGTTCAGTGTATTTTGTGCCATTCTGCATGAACTTCCCAGCAGATCTGAGCATTGCCACTTAGATTCTTGCCATAGCTAAAGAATACCGTGTGGTTATCTTTGGAGTCCTTGGCAATTTTTCTTTTAAAGCTCGCCTTGGATGATTTTATGAGGGATTGTAGTTTCTTGCTAACACTGATCAGGGATGTCTTCCCTTCTTGGGATTTTACTCTTTTCTGTACTATTTTTCTCCTTCTATTGTATAGCTTGTTTATGGCAGAAGTCCACCAGACTGGTTTCCTTTTCTTTGGGGAGTGAGTCTTGGATTTGCTTGGGATGGCATGATTCATGCATTTTTGTAGGTGCCCATAGAATGCATTAGTAAAGGATTTTGCAGCTTGGACAGTGTTATCCTTCAGCATAGGGGCTTTGAAACTTTCCACCTTGGTCTTAAGTTACGTGAGGCTTGCTTTTGAAAAGTTTTTCACGGTGGTTTCCTTGTCCAGGGTGGGGGCGGAATGTTGATATCCAAAGTGATTTGTTAATGGTCAGATCTAACCAGCAAGGAGTTGACCTCCAGTGTGGAACACCGGTCGCCTTTGTTGGTGATGACCAGGTCCAATATGTTGTCAACTCTGGTGAGAGTGGTGACCAGTTGAACCAGGGCATTTGTGTTTATAAATGCTAGGAAATGTTGGATAAGGGAGTTAGTACTTCAGTAGTTCTCCCAGTTAATGTTTGGGTAATTTAAATCATCCAATATTAGGGTGTTTGGTAGGACCTTTATGTTTCCCAATGTTTCCAGAAATGTGGAATGGGGGTCCTGGGACATGATGGGTAATCTGTAGCAAGCTACAATTTGAATTGCAGTTTTTCCCATTGTTAGTTGCACATTGATGATTTCTGAAGCATCGTGCTGTGCCACTAAACTGGAGGTGTGGGCATCCTTGATGAATATGGACATACCCCCGCCTTTTGTATTTCGGTTCGGGTTCTGTGACCAAAATGTATGGTATGAGTTGTAGCCTAGTAGTGCTGGGGTGCTCTCTGGAGCCTTAAACCAGGTTTCTGTTACTGCACATATATCGATTTTTCCATATCGAGGAGTGCCTCGAGTGCGGGATTTGCTTGATTTAATTTTATTTTCCTGTGGTAAGGATTAGTTTGCTGATACCTCATTGATATGTATTTCTATGATGGCTTAATAGTTAACTTCTGTGACTGTGGTGTACAGGGTCTGGAGTTCGAGCCTTACAGAAGCTATTTATTTTGTTGCTGGGCAGAACACGGGCCATTGGGTGCAGAGTGAATAAGGCACTTTAAGGCAGTTGTAAGCAGGTGTGCGTGGGTTTCCTCGGAGCTAAGCAATGCCAACCTCTGGTTGCAGTTTCTTACATTCAGTTACCTTCTACTTTGCTTAATCTGTGTAGGCAATGCTTACCCCCGCGCAAATGCACATAAACACGCTTACTAGTGCTTATATATGCTTACTACTGCTTATTTGTACTTAAACCTGCTTACTAATGCCTTATTCATTATGACACTGACACTTCATATGTGCATTTAATGCAGTACTCCAGTTCACATTTAAATGTTATTTAGCAGGTCATACAGCAAAAAAATGTAAAGAAATGTTCATATACAGATTTCACATGGAAAATGGTATGTGCTACAGTGGGACTTGAACTGGGAATGCCTGCTCGTTAGGCAGATGATCTGACCACTATACTATTGCTGTGCTGCTTCATTTGCATATATCTTCCTTGTTATCCTCTTCAGCCTTTTAAGCTGCTTTAACCATAGCTAAGTGATGGGCACACCCATGCACCTATGGTTAGCTGTACTCTGAGTTTCAAAAAAAAAAAAAATAAAGGTTATTCTTCTTTTAATTTTTATGTCCTGTTGCTGTTGTACAAATGGGGGACTGCTGATGGGGATATGCGGACACCTATGGGTGGTCTTGCTCATTTATTTACACTTTCTGCAGGTCTTCATTGCAGAGGAATGTATATTGTTAGAGCTCTGCTCTCAGACATGCCCCCTGCACTCATCCATGATCCATTATTGGGTTGGGAGGGTGGTCTAATTGTTAAGGTGTTTGTCTTACAAACAGAAGGTGCAGGGTTTGAGTCTCACAAGGGATAATTGGCTAGGCTTAAAATGGCTCGCAGGAGAAGTTAGCCTAGTACTAATCTATGAACCTATGTAGGAGCTGGAGCTCAGGCAGCACACCTTCATTAATATGCATGGCACACTGCCTTTCTCCTCCTAAACTAGACTAGTCCTGCACAGAAGATTAGTAAATCAGGGTGATAGTCTTCCACTCCATTTCTTCAGTATTAAGGATTTATTGTTGTTAACAAAACGGATGCCTCCTCCAGCTTATTAAATATTTTGGTTTCTTCATAAAGGAGTAATTTGATATTTGCAGGAAACACCAAAGTGGCTTTAACATTGTTATTTTTAAGTTCCTTCATCAGTGGTAAACATTATTTTCTTTTACTCATTACTTAACTGGAATAGTCATTATCAAGTCTGACTACATGTTCACCTATTTTAATAGGTGTGCTGAACCATACTGCTTTTAAAATTTGATCTTTTTCTAAGCTAGACATCACCTTATCAAAAATTGAGCATGGTGGTGAGCTTTCCTTCTTGGAAGGTGCTCTCAGGGATCCATGTGCTCTTTCAATTTCCAAAGATAAAGGTTCAGGTAGATTTAATGTTTTATGTAGCCAGGTAGTTAAGAAGTTTATTATATTGTCTCCCTCGTACTTTTCATGTATACCATAAATTCTAATGTTATTTGGTCTCAGTCCATTTTCTAAATCATTCAGTTTTTCTGAGCCAGTTATTTTGTTTTAAAAGAAGTTCAGGTTGAGACTCACTTTGAGTTATTCTGCTTTCATGATCATTCAAAGTCTCTTCCATACTGTTGATGTGTGCCCCTTGTTGTTTCATAATAGCTTCAAACTGTTCCATCTTCTTTCTGGTCTCTTCTTCAAAACATTCTAGTTTTGTATCAAGTTAGTCTATTTTAAGTACTATATCCTCTATACTAGATAATATTGACTGAATGTCTTTTTAACCCAAGAATCCTGAGTAGCATGTCTTGAGTGACTCGTGTTGAAGTCCCTTTTCTCTTAACAAAACAGTTGAAATTCTGACAGAAATACTTTGCATTTGAAGAACTTGAAACTATAAATCTTTTCTCTGACTATTAATGAATAAAATTAGCTAACAAGTATCTTTAAATTGTATATTTCTTATTACATTTCCTGTCAGAGAAAAGTTTTCACTCACAGAGTTTTCACCAGTTGCTGCTGTCAGTTAGCCATCTTGGCCAAGCCCCACAATTTTGCATTCCATAACATTAAGTTTAAGACCATGGCTTTGGCACCATTTGTTAGTCAAAGATAGACCTTCTTAAAGAATGCTAGTACCTGGAGGGGAGTCAATGATAACCCCCAGCTGGCAATCATCTGCAAACATAGTCAGCCATAAACCTTCAGCATTTGCTTTCTTTTCAGAGAAATAGATGCCAAAAAAGAGAAGGCCTAGTGTGGAGCCTTGGTGGCCTCCACTAGTGACTGACCTCTTGGTGGAGGTGGCCTCACTTATTTTCACCTCCTGAGTCCTATCAATGAGCCAGTTTTTTTATCCAGTGGGTGATAAAATGATTTATACCTAAATCAGTGAGCTTGCCTGTAATGCCTGAGTGATGTATTGCATCAAAAGCCTTGGCCAGGTCAGCGTAAGCTGTGTGCATAGTCTTATCTTCATCCAATGGTTTGGTGACCCTCTCAAAAAGTCCACTAGTTTTACTACACATAACCTTCCTTTAACAAAGTCAAACTCTTATGGGTCCAGCATTTACAGGTTACCTTTGTCCTCATTTATCATGCCCATGATGATTCTTTCCATGGCCTTACAAATGAGGCTGGAAAGTCTTATGGGGCTGTAGTTACCCAGATCAGTGGTTGAACCTCCTTTGTGCAGGAAAATGACTGTAGCCATCTTCCATTCCTTGGGCAGAAAAACTGACTGAAAGCTCCAGCTGAAAAGTGATTCAAGTGGACCAGAGAGGTCATGTTTCATGCTATTTATTAAACATCCTGCAATGCTATTGGGGCCCATCAATGCAATGTTTTTGGCCTTGGAAAATGCACTAATGATCTGTTCCCTAGTAATGGTTGGGGGATTTTGGTATGTGGTATTTCCTTTGTACTACTGGGGGGTGAGGGAGAAAAAATTTCAGAAGAACCTGTCAGCCAAAAGGTTGTCAATGGCTTCCAGTTTAATGTGGGTGATGCCATTTAATTATGTGTATTATTGTGTACTTCCCCTGAGGTTACGGACATAGCTGCAGAAAGTTTTGTGGTTGTCTTTTGCCTAAGAAGTTACTTTTTCTTTAAATTAACCTTTGCAGTATTAATTAACTGTCTTAGCTGCATGCCTGGATTAGTCAGGGAGCTTTTAGTATATATGTCTTTGTTCCTCCTATGCTTGGCCATGATTTTTTTCTTTTGTTGTATAACCAATTTATATTGTGATTCCATAAAGGTAGCTTGCCTTTTACGTTTGTCTTTTTCTTCATACGAGTGGGTACAGCTTGCTCAATACAGCTATCAATATGGCTGTACAGAAATTTTGTAATCAGCTCAGCATATACTGTTTACTGGGTTGGGGGTGCCTGGAATTTAGCCAAGGTGTTGCTTAGTAGACAAAGGTTAGTCTTGGAATAGTTCCTAAATGTTTTTGGTTTTGTTGGATCCCCGGATTTCATTTTTATTTCAAGTTATACTGCCTTATGGTCAGATCTGATGAGCGAAGACATCACATTGGATGAAGAACATCAACCTCCCATGTTAATGAATACAAGTCAAGGATGTTTGTACCCCTGGTAGGAGAATGGATCAACTGTTGATATTGGTATTAAAGTTTAGGGATTACTGGGCTTGTGCTTAAGTGGTGTAAGATTCAAAATCTATAGAAGGGTAGTTGAGATCCCCCATGAATATCATATTAGGTTGAATGGTGATGGACTCTAGTAAACTGAGATAACATGTAGGGGGACCTATAGATTGCAAGGATATGGTATGACACTCTGATTATGGTGATTTGCAAAGGTATGAGTTACAGTGGGTCATACACTTTAACTAATCTGGATGTGAGGTTGTTTTTAATATAGACTGAGACCCCTCCTCCTTTAGTTTCCTCCTGTGTCATAGCTGGTGAAAAGGTGTGAAAGGCATTATAAGTTTGCATTGCTGGGTTACTGTCCATGACTTTAAATAATAATTCTCTTACAACACAGATGTCTACCCTCTCCAAGGAGAGAAAGTATTGTAGAGAGCAGTCTCTTTTTAAGATGTCTAGCTTTGAGCAGTGCCACCTTCAGATATTCTTTCATAGGTTCAGTTAAGTTGGTAGGTTTATCAGTTTGGCATTGTCTAAAAAAGGCACTTTGGTGGTGGAAAAGGTCTTTGCCAATATCTGAAAGCCAAGAGGTGATAAGTGCTGGCCATACCTGGCAAAGCAAGGTTGTCTGTCAACCATATCCTCCCAGGCCATCAAATATTGTACCAATTGTTAAAATCAATCGTTCTCAGTTGGTAACATGGCATCATCATTGGAGAAAGTAGTATATCACTCAGTGCTAGGCTCATACCTGCCTGACACATGTAATCAGCGAACTTGATTATGTCTCACTTCATATAGTCAAGGGAGTTACATTTCAGGTCATTGATATCCACATGTACTATGACAGAGTCATATTGGTACCTGTGGATCAATGACCTGAGTACCTGTGTGACTTGATGGATCCCAGCTCAAGAAAGGCAGCTAACCGTAATACCAGACTGAGAAAGGAGAGAGTCTCCCTCACCAGACATCAGTGTGCCTCACTACAGAATCACCAATTACCAGGAAATTTGGCTATATGCTGGTTTGCCATAAGGTCTTAGCAGTACAGGCACTGGTTACAGTTTTACTATATGTAGCTGCAGGTGGTGTTTTAATGGAATGTTTATGTGACGGCTGAGGACCCTTTCTTTGATTGTACTGTGTAATAAATAAACGTGGGAATCACTGTTACTTCCACTTTAAATTACCTTTTTTTAATTCTTGAATTACACATCATTTTTCAACAATTAGCACAGTCCTTCTTTTTGATTCTATTTTTTTCTTTCTTTCTTTCCATTAAAATATACATTCCTCCAGATTCTCAAAAGCTTGCAAGGAGTGCAAGATCGGCGCAGGAGCTCAAGCAGGCAATATGTCTGCCGTGTGATCCAGGAACAGCCTGCAGGGGTGTGCATGAGTGCTCCTGCACTAATCTTGCATGGACTAAACCCTGGTATGCAAATCACCCCATTTGCAGATGAAATCCATGCAAATGAGGTGATTTTGCAATCCAGGAAGCTTGCAACAGTCTGTGCAAGACTAGTACTATCTGTAGAATTTTACTCGGCTAGTAACCGAGTACATTTCTGCAAAATCCAAAACGAAGCTATGACAGCTCCGAATAAAGGCTGCATATCAGGTAGTAAGCAAGTCAATGGCCAAGTATAAGGCCATTGGCATTGCAAACAAAAAAAATAAAAAAATCCTTTTATTTTTTTTAGCCGATCTCGGCTGTTTAAGCGTAGGGCAGGAGCGCGAAACGGGATCGGGGGGGGGGGGGTAATAAAATAAACCTAAAATAAGCATTCTAAGTAAAATCAGTATTCTGCCATGTAAGTCAATGGCAGGCAGAAGACAACCTGGCCAGTGAGTAGTGGTTGCTAAGGGGGGAGGCTCAGTGTGAGACATGTAATAATGCATTAGCAGGCAATCCTATGAAAATGAGGGTAATGATAGTGAATCCCAGTTTTCTCCAGCATGTGAGTCAGGTACCAACATTGTAAGAGTAGGAATAGCTTAGTGCAAGCCTAGGAGGTAGGTGACATCATGGGTGTGTGTGTCAGGCATACTGTAAGTGGACTGGATCCCCGTGGCTCTGGTTTGCTTCTAGCTTAGCACAGCTAAGCTATGGGGTTTGCCTAAACCTGCCTAGCCCTCTTTGCAAAGCCTAAGCGGGTGTGCACACCACGCACTGGGTTTTAGAGGAAGAAAAAAGAAGTTAAGCCAGGAAATAGCAGCAGTGTGCAGATTTGAGCACTCTGTGTGGAGCGCACACAGGCTTAAACAGGGAGGCAATGGGAAGGGAAAACAGCAGTAGGAAGATAATCAAGGAGAACTAGCTTAGCTGGCAGGTGAAATGTATCAGAATCAGCCAATTACGCAGGAAGCAGGCCAGCCCAGAACACTACTATAAACTAAGCAAACACCTTCCCTTCTGGTTTTTCCCACACTCTACACCACCGGTGTATACAAGTGGGGATATTTTAACAAATAAACCTACAAAATGAGGAGGGCTGCAGCAGGCAACATAGAACAACATGTGCAAGAGGCTGAGGGTGATGAGGATGTGAATGCTGCCAAACACCCTACAGTGAAGAGATGGAGAAGAGTGTACAGACCCAGGGTAACCTACCAGGGGCTATATGAGCTGGAGATAGTGGAGTGTTATAGGGTGCACAGAGACCTCCTACAGCAAATTGTTGAGCTGTGCCAGCCACACCAGACACACCAAACCTACCGAGGGAACCCATCCCAGAGGATGCCAAGGTATGTGTAGGCCTAGGTATACTAGCCACAGGTACCTCCCAAAGCACAACTGGGGATATCATGGGGATCTCACAGGCATCACCATCCAGAGTATTCCACCAATTCCTGGATGCCATGTTAGCACATGCCAGTGAACTCATATATTTCCTCAACACCTGTGAGGTGTTGACCAGCAATATGCGTCTCTTCCACCAAATAGCAGAATACCCTGTGGTAGTGGATGCTATAGACTGCACGCACATATGCATCAAAGCACTACCTGGTGAGCAGGATAGGGCCTAAATCAACCACAGGGGCATCCCCTCCATCAACTGCCAGGTCGGATGTGATGCCCAGGGCATTATAATGAATGTATGTGCTGGCTGCCCTGGAAGCTATGATGATTCCCACATATGGCATCTGATGCAGTTGTACCAGAGATTTGCCAATGGGGACATCCCCTAGTGTCACCTAGTGGGGCATGCTGGATACACACTGGAGCCATGGCTGATGACACCCATCAGAAATGCACACACACCTGACCAACAACACCATAATGAGGTACATGCACAGGCCAGAAATATAATAGAGCATGTGTTTGGGATGCTCAGGTCACGGTTCCAGTGTCTGGACACATCCGATGGAGCCTTGCAGTATTCACCAGCGACACTTGCAGCAGCTGGAGAGGCCACAAAAGTTCCTCACCAAAAGGATAAAGGGTCTCAAAAATCTGTCCTATGCTGCCCGACTGAAAGAACTCCAGCTCTATTCAGTCGCTTACCGCTTGCTCAGAGGTGACCTTTGCCTAACATACAAGGCCATGTCAAACCCAGATTTGATGAATATGCTTCACCTCAAAAAATCCAGATCCATCAGAGCCACAAGGGCAGGAGATTTAAACCTTGACACGGCTATTAATAGGACGTGCTGGAGGGATAGATTCATCACCCAAAGACTCCCTATGCTGTGGAACAAAATCCCGGTACATGTGAGGCAGAGCACTCCGCTGGCCTTGTTCAGAGAAATCTTGACCAATGGATGGGAGATCGCAGATATACCCCAGGGATTACCTCAGTGTCACTGCTCGACAGAGGCACAGCAAAATAATGGGTTTAGTTCCCCATACTAAAGGGGTGGCATAAGCCACAAAACGATGGGCTAGGCTTGTAAATGCCCTCAGATAGCCTAGCTAGAATGACCTATGAACCTATGAACATGTACCCAAATTGTTACGGTATGTGCTATGCTACACAATATGATCCTGCAGAAACTGTTGCAGAAGGAACAGCATGGGGCAGGGCCACACAGCCCCTCACCAATGCTAAGGCCTTCACAGGCATAGAGAGACCTGGAGGAGGAACAACTTCAGCCTGCCCCAGTAGGCAGAAGGAGGTGTGCCCAGTATGCCCTGACCTTGGCAAAGAAGCAATGCATAGCACATGCACTGACACAGTAGCGACCAAGGGAATGACACCTCTCTCTGACTCGCACATACAGTAAAAGGGATGCCAAACATGACACTACCTGTGCTCAACCATGTATAGGGAATGTACTATGTGCATCCGACATAGGCAGCCCTCCAGCACCATCCACAAGTCTGGCATACCCTCAAGGTAAGTCAATCAACCTACCAATTGCCAAATGGAGTAAAATGTGTCGTTACCTATAGCTATGGTATGGATGTGAGCATGCAAGGGAATTGGGTGGCTGAATGATATAGCAGCAGACAGTAGACACCCATAGTGGCACCATGACATCTGTAATACATACTGGAGTCACCATAGTAGCCAGTACTGCACAAGGTGACAAAACCCACTGCAGGAAATGTGCTGAGTGACATGTGTGTCCATATGACCCACACATGCCATTCAGGATGGTTCACATACCCAACAGCAGTCTCAGATAGCAGGACAGGTGTAGACAAACCCAAACAGAGCCTGTGCCATGGCCCCTGAATGATGGCTATGGTTAATCTTCCACCCAGGCCTACACAGACAGACCACAGCAGGGCAGGCAGTGGGATGTTAGTTCTGAAGGGTAGGAAGTCAGACAATAATATGTAGGGCAACCAAAGCCATGATTTGTAGTACACTGGTATTCCTCTAGTCAGCATGATAGTTAGCAATACAGAATGAAATGGAGTACCTGACATACCAGTACAGTCATAACAAATGTGCACAAGTGTCACGTGTGCCCCCCCACATCCTACATAGTAATGTAATAACTGTCAGGTGTGCCCCCCCAACCCTGTGTAGAAATGTAGAAATAGACACTCCATCCTACATAGTAATATAATATCAGTCAGCCATGCCCCCCCAATCCTGTGTAGAAATTTAGTAATAAGTATGCCCTCTCATCCTACATAGTAATGTAATAACAATCAGGTGTGCCTCCCCCACTCCTGTGTAGAAATGTAGAAACAGTCAGGTATGCCCCCCACTGCTATGCAGAAATGTAGTAACAGTTAAAGCCAAATGATCAATGGATACCCCAGAGACAATATGCTACCTGTCGGTGTACAACACAAAGGTCAGCACTGCAGCACAAGCTACATGGACATGATCCACACATTCAATACAGATGGCCATACTGGGCATGCTCACACACTTGAAGGCAATGTCAGTCAACAACATATTGAAAGGTCATACTGCGCTTGCTCACACACTTAAAAACATGAAGGCCATGTCTGCAAACACCAGTGGACCAGACATATCTGGCAGTTGCAGTTGTTAGCACATTCACTCATCAGTATGCACCACTCATGCCTTGCACACACAGTGGACAGGAATACGGACATATATGTCAGGACAACACACTATAATAAGCCAAAGGTAGATGTACATAGATGTGTGGAAGAGGGTGTCTGTGACAAGGAGCCATTCAGGCCTGTCCCACCCAGCACACAGACAAAGGGCCCCAAACACATGAGGTGCAGATGTCACTCACTGCAGATACTAGCCACCAGTATCTGTCAGCATTACAGACTATGTGGTGCACGTACCAGCTGTGCAACATGACTGTACGTACAAGGAAGCAGTCATCTACCAGCTGTATACACGTATCTGTAAAATATGACCATGTCTGTGACCGCATGTGGTGTGTCAACCCCTAGATGAATGAGTTATGGCCCATGCACACACACTGCCCTCCCCATAGTCCTACTATGACAAGCCTGCTGAGGTCATCCAATGTGAAATACAACTTTGGGAAAGTTGTAGCCCAGTAATCTCTATGGCATGTCCCATAACTGCTGTAGTGTGATAAACTAGTTAGGTAGGAGTTCTATCCCCAAACTTGGTGAGTGTGTGTCTGTGTGTGTTTGTGTGTCTGTCTGTCTCTGATTGTGTATAGAACAATGCTTTGTAGGGTATTCACACTCCTTACAATTCATATACTCAAATTTGGCAAAGCTGCTGATGTCACCCAACTAGAAATACACCTCTGGGAAGGTTGTAGTTCAACAATCTCTGTAGTGTATCCTATAACTGTGTACTGCTGTAGTATGATAAAGTAGTTAGGTAGGTATTCTAATCCCAGACATGGCAAATGTGTGTTTGTCTGATCCTGTCTGTGTAGAAAGCAATGCTTTTTTAGGGTACTCACATTCCTTACAATTCATTTACTCAACTTTGGCAAGGCTGCTGATGTCACCCACCTAGAAATCCATCTCTGGGAAGGCTGCAGCCCAATAATCTCTGTAGCGTGTCCTGTAATTGCGTACTGCTGTAGTGTGACAAAGTAGTTAAGTAGATGTTCTAATTCCAGACATGGCAAGTGTGTGTGTGCTTGTCTGACCCTGTCTGTGTTGAGAACAATGCTTTTTAGGGTACTCACAGTCCTTACAATTCATATACTCAACTCTGGCAATGCTGCTGATGTCACCCACCTAGAAATACACCTCTGGGAAGGTTGCAGCCCAGTAATCTCTGTAGCGCATGCCATAACTGTGTACTGCTGTAGTGTTATTTAGAATTGTGTTAGGATTCCATCCTCACCCATGGCAGTTCTGGATGTTTTGTGTGTGTTTCAATGTCTATGTACGGAGCAATGCATTATAGGCTAGTCACACTCAGCACATTTCAAATGACCTACTTTGGCAATCCTGCTGATGTCATTCATTGTGAAATACACCTTTAGGGAAGGTGTTTTCTAGTAATCTCCCTGATGTGTCTTATAACAGCTCCATGCTGTAGTGGCCTCTGTTAGGGGTTCTATACCCACCCATGTTGGTTGTGGATGTTTTGTGCATGTCTGTGTAGACAGCAATGCATTATAGGCTAGTCACACTCAATACATTTTAAATGCCCTACTTTGGCAATACTGCTGTCATTCATTGTGAAATACACCTTTGGGGAAGGAGTTCTCTTGTAATCTCTGTGGTGCGTCCTATAACAGCTGCCTACTGTAGTGTGATATAAACCTCTGTTAGGGGTTCTATACCCACACATGTTGGTTGTGAATGTTTTATGTGTGTGTCACTGTCTGTGTAGGCAGCAATGCATTTTAGGCTAGTCACACTCATTACAATTCGAATGTTCTACTTTGGCAATCCTGCTGATGTCATCCAATGTGATATACACCTTTGGGGAAGGAATACTCCAGTAATCTCCATGGCACATTCTATAACTGTGTAGTGCTGTAGTATAACAAACTAGTTAGGTAGGGGTTCTACTCCCAAACATGACAGGTGTGTGTGTGTTTGTAACTCGTATCCTGTGTAGAGGCGGTTGTGAGTGTGTGACACCTGTGGCCAATGTAGAGCAGGTTTTGCATATTACTTATATGGCGGCCCTACTATCTATCACGTCCACATACAGTGATACCAAATGTAAAATAGCTGAGAGGCTGGGGGGCAAAGCCATACCCATACATGTGACATCAAGGCCAGGCAATCACAGTTAGCAACCCCAGTATGAGCACACTCTCAACCCATGTCTCATACACACACATGCCTAGGCAACAGCCAATATGTGGGTAGAGCACTGCATATCGGCCACTGATAGTAACTATGGGGTGATAGCTGTGGGCTACAGAGGGCATGGCACCCTGTCCATCTGTCCAATATGCACGTACATGCAGACACTGCACCTTCCCCATGTTTCCCAATGGACACCTGCAACACCTGTGGTGCCATCACATGTAACCCCCAAAGAACATACCATGCATGACATTATGCTCTGTATTGACAGATGCCACTGACACCAGGGAATTCCATTAGATGCTATCAATGTAGGTGCAGGGTAAACCTGCTGCCCATTATCAGTTCCCACCACAGGTGGGCAAGACTGTCACATCTGATGATAATCTGTGTACACAACATGGGCCAGACACCCCAGGTAGAGTTCCACATGTCACCATACATGCACGTGGGAGGTGTGCACATCCCAGACACCATCCATGTCATGGACTAAGGAACACATACATGGCAAGTGATGCACACCATTGGCCACACACAATAGTCACCCAGGTGACTGGATGGGGGATACAATACCCACCTGTGTGAACAAATGCAGACATTACAGCCCTGAGCCACAATGCAGACCATTGTCATGTGGCCTGATGCCAAGGTATACCCATTGCCTACCATTGTACAGCCTTCTGGCACAGTCGACCACCACACACCCATGCAGACATGCACCCATGCATGTCAGTACTGGCACCCTGTGTGTGTTTGTGTGTCTGTTGTATGGTGTGTATGTTCACATCCACACTCCTTACAACCCCATGGGCATACTGAAACATGCTGTCTGATGTCAGACACCTCCCCATACCCTTTGGCCATACAACCCCCATATGACCCATGTGTTACATGTGATACCTGCACAGTGATGTGTTTTGGCAATCCCACTACTGATGAGTTGTAATCCTGGCCCTGCCAAGTGTCAATGTGTGTGTGTCCCTGTGAGAGTGTGGCTGTGTTGATGCTGGCATCTGTTCATGCGGACAGTCACGTGTATGTTACCTACCATATAGCTACCGTATCCCTGTTGCAGATGTCAGTCACCATCACATATATGTTCTGAGGGCTCCACAACAGGTAACCCATGTGGCACATCTAATAACTGCATAGAACTGTGATAGTACTGCATAGTTGTCAAGGGTTTGATACCCTGTGCTGGTAGGTGCATGACACAAGCATGCTTAGGTTTTAATCTCCCACCCCTCCCTGACTTGTCTTTGCCTCTGTCTGCCTCTCCCACTCCTTCACTGGTGGATGTGGAGACCTACACCTGCTTTGCTTGGCAGCAGCATGTGTATTTTAAGTGATGCTCATGATCAGCTGATGGCCTCTGCATGAATTGCAGCCTTCCCCTAGCTGCTTGCATGTGGAACAGCTGTGGTAACGTTCCCATAGCCAGTTGCATGGAAACACACTCCAATATCTAGGATCATCATGTTGGTGTTGGCCCTTTTCATTCACTGTGAGCAGGAACTAGATCTGTTGTTTGGCAAACAGCATTTCAGATGGATTGGGGATTTACCTCTAACAACATACACTGTGGAAACAGGGCAACACACAGGAGGGTGATGTGCCTGACCTGACTACAAACTGTAAATGCTGCTATATTGCATTTGGAGTACTGTTGGTTTAACAGTGTGTGTGTGGATATGACTGTCCTACATGTCTCAGTACCTGCCATGTCAGTTCCATGTTTATGAGGAATCCCCATCTGCAGGGTCATCTGCAGACAGGGCAGTGTTTTCTGCCTTTGGTTTCATGTGTTACCCATGGAGCATCTATCTGTGCACTGCAGAAGGTAGTGTGAGGAATGCAGTCTGTAGATGGTGAAAGCTGTGACAGTTACTGGCTTCATATCCCTCATAGGAGACATATGTTGCAACAAACCCTGTTACAACCGTAAAGGTATGAGGTTATCACAGCAACATGTCATTATTGGCCCTGTGTATGTGCTTCCAGCCACAATTCTTTTAACCTGTGTACATATGTCGTGCATGAAGTGGTGCATATGTGCTGTTCACCTTAATTAGTGTCATCATATCTGATAAGCCAGTGAGATATCAGACCGCTACACGTGTTATGTACAGTAGGGGTTATATTTGATGACATAACCTGGACATTCTGTGGATGTTTGTACAGTACTGAGGTGTACTTATGGTGAATGTCAGTGTGTATATTGTTAATATGTACTTTAGCCTATGTACAGTCTGTGGTAGATGTCATTGTTCTAGGTCCCATCCTATCTGATGTTACATGCTGCTCCACTGTATGGTACCGTATTGGCGTACATGTTTGTAGGGCCATACACACACATGTCCCATATTACAGAGAGACATCAGACTAAACTGTGTAGCAGCCCAGTATATGTAGGGTCAGTCTGTGAGTGGCACATATGAGGATGTTCACTGTGAGGTATCAATGAAGGCTGTCCTCCACTTTCCTGTAAATTACGATTCCAAAAAACGATAGCCAGCAATAACAAGAACACAGCTTTATTCCAGTAAAATACAGCATACAGATTCATAACATTTACAGGTGCATACATTTTACTAGATATTTCATTATTATCTATTACAATTTATATATACATATATACATACTTTTATAATTTATGTATATTTACATATAAAGTTTTTTAGGGTATGGAATATGTGATGATATATGCTTAACAAAAGTGTTTTTGTAATTAGATATTCCAATATTCCTAAGGAATGATGAACTCGCTATACCACAATATTAATAGTGGTATTATACAATGGTTCAACAACTAACTAATTAATTAATTATATAATGAGTGTGTGAGCCAATAGGAAGTCTGGTAATATTATATAAAAATGGGTGGATTGAGGGAGACAGATGATTCTGATGAAGTCTCTGGATGATGAGATGAAAGCGCGCTAAATCTGTATGTTGTATTTTATTGGAATAAAGCTGTGTTCTTGTTATTGCTGGCTATCGTTTTTTGGAATCGTAATTTACAGGGAAGTGGAGGACAGCCTTCATTGATACCTCACAGTGAAGATATACTTGTTCAGGTTGACAGTTTTTGTGTTTTTTGGTTACATATGAGGATGCTGTCGAACAGATAGTCCATATACTGTAATATTATGCTAGCTTAACATATGTGGCTGTGGCTTTGTTCACATTGGTTGTGGTTATGCACTTTCACACAGGTGTATCTTACCCTGTGCTGTGACATGCCTGTAGAGCCTGCTATATATGCAGGTACATTTGCATTCCCCCATAGGAGATGTAGGCCAGTGTTGAGCCAGTCTGCCTGCAGCCTGCATAGTACATTGTTACATGCCTAGCAGCTTAGTGTACTTACCTAGTGAGATGTCATGTGCAGATACATGCCAGATATACTGCTGCCGGGCCTCCCTTAACAGTTATGTATGTCAGACAGAGCAGTGGGATGCTGTACAGATGTATGTCAATATCTAGTGGGTAGTATGTGGCCATGGCACACCTGTACCAGTGGTTATTATGTGTCAGGCCAGACAGGGGCGTGTAAATGCATAACCTACAGTGGCAAATGTATTCCAGTCATTATGTGTTATACACATCTACATGGCTGTCTACATCCATATTGTCAGGCATGGTGCACATGTTTAGCACTAAGGGGTCATGCGTATACCTTTGGACTGTACAGAGTGTGTCAGAATGTCCACATATATTGGCCAATATCTCTGCTGAAGTCCAGAGGGGCATTATGTGCTAGCAGTGGTACTTTACTGTGATGTCCTTAGGATGTCTGTTAGTAGTCAATGGCACACATCTTATAAGCAGATGTGACCTCCAACACACACCATGTCTGTGAAGACAGTTCAAATGAAAGTAGCAATAGTCTACTAATATACCTGCTATACATACCTGACATCCTCTTGCACTCTGACTGTGGGACTATAGAGCCTGGGATAGGGCTACACTCCATGTCCAGGACATATGGTGGAAATATATGTACACATTATTATCCAGATAGCCATATATATATGATTACACATGTGTAGTACTTCCAATTACCACTGTTATGGCAACCACCTACTCTAAACCCTTACATCATGTGGGCATGGTCCCTTTACATTTCCTGTGTAATGGACATCCTTCCTGTGTGTGGTATCAGTGTTACAGAC
The DNA here is from genome assembly GCF_019279795.1 of Protopterus annectens. Taxonomy (NCBI): domain Eukaryota; kingdom Metazoa; phylum Chordata; order Ceratodontiformes; family Protopteridae; genus Protopterus; species Protopterus annectens. The sequence continues at coordinate 1,947,775,660 of NC_056733.1, forward strand.
AGCAGGTAGCAATACCTCTTACAGGAGAACTGGCACACTCAGGGCAGCTACATATTTGTAGGAGGTTCAAGAACTACAGACAGAGTATGAGTAGAGTTGTGTTATGCTTTGTATAGTACTGGTGTTACAGAGTGTGTGTACATTCTAGTTTACCTTGAAATGCAGACTGTCTGCATAGCTCTCAACTGTGTGCCAATCCTCTTGGTGGCCAGAGGTGTGCCTGTCATGTGTTGTCTGTCCACCACACAGGTCCTGTGTCAGATATTTCACTGGCAGTGTGTGTTGAGTGCTATCAGTACATGGCTACATCCATTTCTGTTTCTAACCTCAATTCCCTGACTAAGGGTATGTTGCAGACTATCCTGTAACACCAGCAACTTGCTTAGTGTATGGCAACAGTTTTCCACATTTGTGCCTGTGTTCCAGCCTCTGTCCTCCACCTACATGCCAAGCTTTGTGTCAGGGGTTGTTCTGTAGTGGGCTGTCAGTATATCACACTGCCATTGCTGCCATCAGTCCACTGCTTTTGTATCTCCCCACACATACGGTGGGGCTGGGTCCATTTATGTGTGGGTGTCACCTACATAATACACATGTGCTCTTATGCACTCCAGAGGCCAGTGTATATAACAGTGGTATATGGCCATGTATTATTGAGTCTAGTGGGGGAAAGCACCATAAATTACCTAGGCTGTTATAAAATGTGGGGGCATCAGGGGTGAGCTGCCTTAAGGTATCTGGACGTACAGTACCGCATACCTCACCTATATTTTCATTACTTACATCAATTGGGTTAATGCAAGCCTACTGCCTCCTGCCATACAGACTTTTCTGTTTGTCAGTGTGCTTGTGATGGTGTCAGTTATGCCTTGTTATGTAACAGTTACAATCCATATGGTCGCATGATGTCTTTATCACCTAGTGATTTTGTACAGAGTGTAGATAGAGGCTGCTGAACTATACCGCATACTACACCTATATTTACAATACTTACATAAATTGGGTTAATGGAAGCCTACTGCCTCCTGCCATACAGACGGTTCTGTCAGTGTGCTTGTGATGGTGTCAGTTATGCTTTGTTATGTAACAGTTACAACCCATTTGGTCACATGATGTCTTTATCACCTAGTGATTTTGTACAGAGTGTAGATAGAGGCTGCTGAACTATACACCTGCATTACATACTGTTGATTGTGTGGTATCATGCGGTCCAGTCTGTCCTTACTATTGTACAATTTGAAGGGCTTGGCCTGGACAGCAACAGTTGTGAACCTTTCCAGACTACTGTATTAGTATAACTGTTTCACAGTTGCATTACTCTGTTTATATGGATGTCAGTGTCTGAACAGCTGTATGACATGGTGTATAGAACTGCAATAGTACACAATTAAAGGTTTTCCCATTTCTGCAAACCTGTGTGTGGTGTTTATTCCTATGACCTCTCGGTGGGTATATGTTGTAGGCAGCAAGTGTCACTTGTATGGATGGCACATATAGTGTCCAGTTGTTCAGGTGTTAACTGTAGGCATAGTGGCTGTTCCATATTGTGTGTAGACACATATATATCTGTCTATATATATATATATATATATATATATATATATATATATATCTGCATCTGCATATCTGTGTCTGTGTGTATGTATCCTGGGGATGTTGATAGCTTCCACATTTTACATTTCCTATGGGAGGCAGACTGTACTGCATGATATGTTAACAATACCAGCCTGACATTATACAGGTGGGATATAGTACTGTTAACATCTTTTGCCCGTGTCATGTCAGGTCCTAGTTATGGGATTTGCGACACTTGATAGTGTATTGCAGGGCAGACGTGTTTGGCTGTAGGGGTGTGATGCCTATTCGTACAAGACGTACAGTGTGTGGGGCCTCTCATCCCCATTAACTGTGCATGTAGACATATGTGTTTTTGTTAATCTGCCATTGCTATCTACAGATGTATGGCCATATATACCTATATAGATATATATATCTGCTTACAGATATATAACTATGTCTGTATATACCTACATAGATATATATCTGCGTACACATATGTAACTTGCTGTGTATATGTAGATATATAGGTGTAGACACATATAGGTGTAGACACATATATGTGTAGATGTAGGCATTTGCATATATATATGTTCATATATATTAATATATATGTATATATTTTTAGAAATATATATATATATATATATATATATATATATATATATATATATATATCTACATATATAGATATGTTGTATTTGTTTATTTGTTTATATATTAATATATTTACACACACATACATCTAGATGTTGGTATACATTCTCTGCACTGTTGCATGCCTGGACTGGATGATATGTTTCTGAAAACAACAGATTTATTTATGTCTGGCATGGCTTAGTGGTAAGTTGCGCTGTCTGTGGTGTGCATGGTCCTGGGTTTGAGCCATGTAGAGGCTGTTTGCTTTGCTGTCGGGCGTAACATGAGCCGCTGGATGCAGAGTGATTAAGGCACTTTAAAACAGTTGTAAGTGGGTTAATGTAGAGCGAAACAGTACTTACTTTTGGTTGCAGTTTCTTCTTTACTTAATCTGTGTAGGCAATGCTTATCCCCGTGCAAATGCACTTTAACGTGCTTACATATGTGTACTGCTGCTTATTTGTGCTTAAACCTACTTACTAGTGCCTTATTCATTATGACACTGACACTTCACATATGCATTACCTGCAGTACTCCAGTTCATACATTTATGTTTTTTTGTGAGTTTTGCAACATTAATATTTGTTATAATGTGCTTTGCCATGTAAAATAGACTGTGCTGCAGTGGGACTCGAAACAGGAATGCCTGCTCGTTAGGTGAATGCTCTGCCCACTGCACTATTGCTGTGCTGCTTCATTTGCATATATCTTCCTTGTTATCCTCTTCAGCCTTTTAAGCTGCTTTAACCGTAGCTATGCGATGGGCACACTCGCGCACCTATGGTTAGCTGTACTCGGATTTAAAAAAAAATAAATAAAGGGGTTTCTTCATTTGATTTTTATGCACTGTTGCTGTTATACATCTGGGGGACTGTTGGTGGGGATATGAGGACACCTATGAGTGATCTCGCTTATTTCTTAACACCTTCTGCTGTTCTACATTGCAGGAGTGTGTACCCCCCTGCACTCATACATGCTCCATGTAAGCCTAGGAGCTCGGGCAAAGCGCCTTGTTAATATGCATGGTGCGCTGCCATTCTGCTCCTAAACGGGCGCTTCTGTGCAGGATTAAGCTACTCCTGCACGGAAGATTAACAAATCTGGGGGATTATGTTTTGCATGCATCTTCTTAGCAGAGAATTTTCCTTTAACGTATAAATATTAAATATACAATATCTTGAATATTTTAATTCTTCTCTTCTCTTTTCAACTAAATCATTATAATGAGAAATGTATACGTGGGATGTGCCTCTATTCAACCTCCCTAAAGCACTCTATCAGCATAATTACAATTCTGCATCTATTTCCTCTCAAATAATCTAATACAGCAAATATGTCCCTGTCTCCCTTATCATTCCATTTCTTACAATATATTAGCTTTCTACAAAGTCCCTTATGGTATCTTCCTCGTGTCTATATTACCTGATTGAATGTTTAGGTTAGCAAATACCTAAATGTCAAACTGGTAACATCAAAAATTTAAAACAGTGAACAGCCGATTTAACGTAGGGAATGAATTCCCTCGGCTGCAAAAAAAAAAATTAAACCAAAATGAAGTGGGGGGCTCCCCCCAATGGGTTGTGTGCGCCCCACACCCCTCCCTATCTAAATATACCAACTCTGACATCACTCTACAGTGGGGAAAGGGGCACAATCCACATAACAGCAAAGGGAATTCTTTCCCTGCGTTAAATCAGCCGTTAGCGTTTTTGCTTTTGCTATTACCAGATAGATGTTTAGGTATTCACTAACCTAAATGTTCGATCTGGTAATAGGAACCCTCTTCCGCCAAAATTTGTGTTGTATATTTTGGCCCAAATATTTGCTGTAAATGACTCTTGCTAACCTAACATACTGAGGGATACATTGGCATGTCAATACCACACCATTCGTTTACACTCACATAGTTCACTAAGTTCATGTTACAGTCCTTCATGTCACTGCTATTATTGTAAATTTCACCTAGTATGTGAGCCAACTGCATAGCAAGGTGTCATGCATTTTCATTTTTCATCATTTATTTGAAAGAACACTAACATCACACCAAATTCAGTTTATGCGCTGTATATATATTTTTTTATCTTGGCTTTAAAGAGATTTAACAGCATGGGGTACCAACCATCTCCATCTACCATTTCATCTTTCTCCATCATCACACAACCAATCCCCCTATCACTACCACAAGGCAAGCAAGTCCCATATGTCTTCACTTTTATCACCTTCCTTGTAATTGCTTCCACATATCTCAAAATAGATGTATTGCATTGTGAAATTACCCACCTCCCAGATATTCATCCCTTTTTTATAATATTTACAACAGTCATCTGCAAACTCATTTAGCTACAGATCTTGCTTCATGGGCTAGAGATTAGAAAAATAAATACCAAACAAAAGAGGTCCCAGTACCAATCACTGTAGAATACTACTGGTCAACTTCATATTTTTGGATGAGACACTTGCTACCCATACCATGTGGATTCTGTCTCTTAGGCGATTTGCTATCCATGTTAACATATATGGATCTATCTATAGTCATACTTCCCAACTCTTAGTGCAAAACGTCTGGACAAAGCTAAAATAATGGGGGGATAAAGGTCCAAAAATAGCGACAATTTTTAAATATTGCTCCTATAAACTTAATAAGTTGATAGGATAACAGCTTTTGCATTAGCGTGTATTTTCTGATGGTTTTGAAGTCTGAAATGCAAACTCCTGTCATTATTAATCCTTATTAATTTTCCAGAAAAAACTCAAATTTTATGAGGAATGGACCAAAAATAAAAAGCAAAAATCTGGAGATTCTGCGAAAATCTGGACAGTTGAGAGGTATGTATAGTGCATTACGCTTACTAACTATTCTACCACAGGGGTTGATATCAACCACCTTGGCCAGGTCAAGGTATATCATGTGGACAGTATGACCACTGCTAGCAGTCTGTATTACCCTTTTGAAAAAGATAATCATGATGATTATCACATTGGCACTATATCAAGTCATATTGGTTTTCACCCTCACAAACTATTAAATAAATATTGTGGCTCAATAATTAAGTTGCATTTTCCCCCTTATTAGATTTACTACTAACATTGGAATAATAATCTCACAGCATTCAATGCTGTGTTATCATACATTCAGTTACAAATATCCTTGTTCAAAGTAAAGGCTTCCAAAGACAGAAATGTCACAATAAGTAATGCATTCATGTATTGCTAGAATATTTTAACAAACTACATGACTCATAATATAGAAATTGCGTTAGGTCACATCAGTTCTACATCCAAATCCAGTTAACTTTCCCTGTGACACACTTTAAATTAAATATGTGGTCCAAATTAAAATCACTTCTTATGCTTTACTGTAGCAGACATTACAGGAACAACTTCTAAATATTTATCATTACTGAACATTCAGTTATGAACACTCCTATTAACACAGATTTAGATAACCAATGAAGGAAGTTTGTGCTTCTAGTAAATTCATTATATAATATGATATAATATAATATAATATAACATAATATAATATAATATAATATAATATAATATAATATAATATAATATAATATAATATAATATAATATAATATGCCATATATGAATTTTAGGTTAGACGGTCATGAATGAGCACTGGTTCTTATTGTCCAGTAAAACTGCTTAGTAAATAAAGTTCTGAAATATTAAATAATGCTATAGACCTCAGCTCCTGTGGCCCTGAATATGATGTTATATGCATTAATGGAGTGAGTTGATGGGATTTACTACCTCCCTTATTGTAAGAGGTTCTGGTATTAAGTCACAGTTCTCCACTGGGGGAGCTAATATAAGACTCTATAGCCTCTTTCTGTCAGTACATAAGCTAACATACATCTTGATATGTAGAGTTACAACTTAATTATTTAATGGCTCTTCTCAAAACAGCTATTGCCAGCTGTTATAAACAAATCCAGTGTAAAAAAAGCTAAGCAGCTTTATATAGAAAAAGTAGCTTCTCCCACATACAAGCAGAATTATGCTACTTCTGTAATTAATGACTGCTTTTAGGATATGCTTGATTATTTCACATCCTAAGAGGTTTGCTTAATGAGGCCAGATGACAAGAACAAAACCTAAGTGGTCGAATTTTCATGCCTGCCAAAAGTGAATTCTGCCATAACCCCAATATCTGTCATCAGTGCTATTATACAATTCTGTGAATACTTTTTTAAATATCAGTAAAATGTATGTGATTTTTTAATGAGATATGTATCAGCAATGCTATGTCACCTGGAAAAGTAATCCACTGGACTTACATGTCTGCTATGAGACAATGTGGTGTGGCATACAAAGGCACAATGATTAAATGTACAGAAAGTAGGACTGAAAAAGCTTTTGAATTCTGTTGCATGTGCTAAGGGTGAAACAATAATTATATGTTGCTGTTAAAATGAGTCTGCTGCTATTACAATAATCCACCATAACTTAGCAGTACAAACTTTAGTTTTAACTGCTACATCTAAATGGAACAGAATGATTTTTTTTTTATTTTACATTTGTTTACTGAGAGTGTCCAGCTAGGCCATTTGTCTGTTTTCAGCAGAGGCCTGGGGAGAAAAGCTCCATATTTTACAATTTTAGTTATACAGAAAAGAAAAAATCAGCTACATATTGTTCAATTTTAAATATACAGAGTTAAATACTTTGTTAAAAAGAAAATTACATGCAAAATATATGTGGCAAGATTGATATAGATAATAAGAACATATGATGCTGAAAACTGGGTAGCCTAATGCATAATCTAAATATGTACCATATCTTGAGTGAGGTGTCTGGGGAATACTGAGATATTAGATGTGGTGGGAGGTTAACCAGAGTCTGAGCAGGTACACTTCCATGATCTGGTTATATAGGTGTGGAGAAGGTTTTTAAAGTCGTGCTTATTATTTAGCAGCCAGATGTCTAAGGGAAGGGTATTCCATATTTTTGTGATAGCACTGGAGTACAGGGAGTCACCTGAACAATTGTGGCTTTTAGATACTTTGACTAGGGCCTTATTAGTGGATCTTAAAAGATGATTGTTAATATAGTGATTTAGTAGGCCTTCTAGGGATGAGTTTTTTTTGAGATGATATAGGACCTGATGGGCAAGTATAAGAAATCTCATGTTGTATCTATGATAACTCCTAATAGTTTGGTTTGCAAGACTGGCGAGATGTGAGTGTTGTTAGAAGAGATTATTTTGAATAAGGGGATGGTATATGTGGCTTTAGTGGGATGAAATAACATTAATTGTGTTTTTTGGCATTTAGTATTAGTTGGGAGTCAGATAACCATGTTTCTATGGCAGTAAAGGATTCTCTCTTTTTCTACAAAACAGAAAGAAGAGAGAAGCAGATTAGAGATAGAGTCATGAGTCATAGTGCAAGTGCCAGGCAGGAGGGTGGCCTTTGTGGCTAGGTGGGGTAAACATAGTAAACAGGAGAGGTCCAAGGATGGATCCCTGTGGGACACCTAAGGTAACTGTGAGGAGAGAAGATAGAGAGTTTTGCCATTTGCCACAAATGAAGTTTGGACTCTCAATGATCAGATTAAAAAGTCACACCAGGGTTTGTGAACAATGGATTCCATAGTGTAGGGCTAATACACACTGGAAATGCATACAAAAGCTCTGTTTGATTCATGAAGATAGCTGCACAATGGGTAAGACCCCGTATCTGAGCATATGCTATTGTGTAGCCACTGCAGTGTGTGCATAGAGAAAGCATGCAAATGACCTGCCTCTGGAATGCTACAAGTTTCAGTCACATTATAACTGTATACAGACTGGTCCTGATTACATATATCAGGGGTTGGGAGGGTGGCTTAATGGTTAAGGTGTTTGCCTTACAAACACAAGGTACAGGGTTTAAGTCTCACATGGGATAATTGGCTAGGCTTAAAATGGCTTGCAAGGGCAGTTAGCTTAGTACTAAGCTATGAACCTATGAGTTCAGAACCATCTGTCTGGAATTCACACACTGTGACTGACCACAACACCTCTCCCATGTTGATGTAATGTTTAGCATATAGAGTTGAGCTGCAAGGTAGGCACATATGTTTTAAATTAAGGAGAAAACAAACTCCTTTGTATGGTAGGAAAATGTTGCTCCAACAGAGCTTCTTGTGGTACAACAAATTTGCTATCACTGGCATAATGTTCCCAGATCCTGGAGAGTGATGCTGTCAAGTTTCCACCAATGCAAACTCTCACAGCACTACATCCCATTTTCACTATATGGCCTGAATTCTGCTGTCATGCCTAGCAAATAGAAAATCTTAGTTATTTGCTGTGTGACATGCCAGTGGAACAGGAACAGTAAATGAGTAAGCGTGGGTATACCTTAGACAGAAGATGTTTCTAACATGTTTACAGCAGCGCTTCACTATATTTTAATATGTCCCCCTCACAGGTAACCCACCATTAGTTCATCCTGGTGCCCCCATGCTACCTTGTGTCTAACTATCCAACTTAGTCTCTCCCAGACTTGCACTTCCAGGTCTAGGATCAGAAAAACTTGTAAGAATATCCCAGGACCAGACATCATCCTTACTGTTGTGAAGGTTGTAATGACCTACCCATTTAGAGTAGCAAAAGAGATTTAGTTAACAGCATCAACACAATTTGTTGAGAACAGCACAACTGTTGTTCTAATGGGCATTAAGGTTCCCATGAATCTGACAGTCCATTTCAAATGATGTTGTGTCTCTGGGATGCAGGAAAAAGTGCAAGTTCTCATCAAAGTGGATTAAGTTGTGCAACCACAGTGTTTGCATATATAATTCATAAAGACAATGTTGACAAGAGTGTCAGAACAAATCCTTGTAAATTGCCAAATGAGACTGTCAGAGGTTGGAACACTAGTGCTTCCTATTGACAAATTGTGTTTCCCCTCCATACTGAGTGAAAAGCCATTGTATATCCCTTGGGAGAGATCAAATCCAGTCTGTAAGGTTAAAATAATAGGATGAGTAACACTGTGAAATGTTTTGAAGTGACTAAGGAATAATGAACTTAATAGCAGTCCTCTGTTTAGGTCGACTTGAAGAAACTCAAAAAATTTAGCAAACAAGCTTTTTCATTTATTTATTTATTGACATGTCCAACTGGATAGAATCCTATTTTTAGTTGAGGACTGGGGAAAAAAGCTCCAAATTATTACAATGCATTTTAAGAGCAATAATTTTACAAACTTCAAAAATAAAACAAAACATATGCAGTTTAAATAATTATAACAGATTAGACATAATATAAAAACATTGGTTAAGAATCAATATAAGGTTTATGACAGGCATTTAATATTTAGAGACATTTTTGACAGTTTGTAGAGAAATTAGAGGTAAGTTAGTGTAATACAAATAGGAATTGAAATATGAAGTGAAAGAAAACAGGCTTATGGTATATCTAGAGAGAAAATCATAGAAGAGAATTAGATTGCAGTAAGGAATTAAGTGAAGAAGGGAGAGAAAGGAGTTATAAGGAATGGAAAGGCATTTGCTCATATTTAGGGATGTAGGTTATCCTGGTTTTGAGCAAGAACAGAGCCAGATTTTAACTAGGAAGTCTTTCACTGTGGTTTTGAAAGATGAGAGGGTGGGTATAGAGCCGATGGATACAGATAAGGTGTTCCAGGCCTTAGCAACTTTGTATGAGTATAGACAATACTTAGCAGATTTGCTAGAGTTATAGATAGACAGGAGGTTTTGGTCTCTGGATCTCAATGACTGACTGGGAACATAGTTGTATTGAATGTCTTTTTTTTTTTACTCAAATAGTTTTTATTTTAAACATAAAATGAAAATGTATTTACATTTTAACTAATAAATTACTTAACTATTTACAATATTTACATTAAGCCTGACTGTAGTAGATTAAGATGACAACACATCTAAATATAGATATAATCAAAATACATTGTTTATAAGTTATAAGGAAGAGACTATTTCCAATTGTAAGATATCTCTCAATGTCAAAACCTTTCTCTATGGGTTATTAGCTAATGACTTAGGATATGTTCTTACTTCTTTAGTTTTGATCTCCATTGCTGCAGATTTCTTTAGTAGACATATACATTTTTCCATGGTGGGTGCTGAGCTGGAATTCCATCTCCTTGTCATACATTTCCTAGCTATTGCTAGCATTGTCCATAGTAAGTGCAGATCTTTCTTCTTCAAGTGAGGATTTTTAATTACATTCAATAAAATGAAAGGTTCAGTCAAAACAAATGAATCTGTGTATATTGCTTGTAAAAATGTATTAATCCCATTCCAGTCTGTTGTTTGTCTTTTCAGCTTTTCCTGGTTAGGGGTCTCCACAGCATAACTCCAGTCTGCTAATGATTGGCATTAGATTTTTATGGTGCCGAATTGCCAGCCCGGCACCCAACCTTCAGCGAAGGCACGCCCATTCATGCATGTCTTCGAAGGCCACTCGACCGCGGAGAGGACATGCAGACTCCACACAGAAGGCACTCCAGCCGAGAATCGAACAGGAGAACCTCTTGCTGTGAGGCAACAATGCTACCACTGTACCACTTATTGGTACAATCATAACAAATATGGGACCAGTCTGCACTAGTTGATAATTGACATCTCCAGCATAGCACATTACTATAAGAGTTGATCTTTGAAATTTTATTAGGAGATAAGAAAGACCTATTTAGGTATTTCCAATTAAATATTCTCCAATATTGTGAATAGGATGTTAGTTTAACTGAAAGTAAGATAATTGATTTATCTTCTGACAATAAAGGAGACAAACTACCTTTAGTTTTATATTGTCAATAAGTTGCTTTAGGAGCTGTTTTATAGTCAGTAATTACTTTATATAAATACGATAACTGCTTCTCTATATTGGCATTTTTGTAAATAATTTCAAACAGCCAAATTATAAATTTTGGAGTACTTATAAAAGATGAATTATTTGTTATTCTACATAGTTCCTGAGAAAATGTTAAAACACTCTGCAATAATAACCAGTCATGAGATGTCAAATCATAGGCTGACAGTAAATATTGCGTTTCCAAAACCTGTTGATTTTTTATGCAGTGGAACCAAAATATTAAATTCCTATGTTCCCAGGAAGTAAAAATCTCTTTATGCATCCTATCAGAAAAAAATCCTTGTAATACTGAACAGGATTAAAAATGCAAACCAAAGCTTTATGTCCATATTCACATTAATACATTTCCTAAAGACATCAAAAACATGATTTATTAGATTTAATTTGGCAGGTTTTATTACATTATATTGTAAGTTTATACTCAGTACCATATTATGTTTTTGTTTTATCTGATGCTAGAAGGTGTTTTGATAAAGTGTTTTCATTCATTAATATGACTGAATGTAACCATTTCCAATTAGAGGAATAATTAGGATTTACCCAGTGTATTACAGTTTTAAGTATAGAAGCCTTTATGTAAGATTCAATATACGGAAATTGTAATCTTCCTTGCTTCCATTGTTTAATGTGGGGAGAAAAAGCAACTCTATTTTTTTAGGGCACCATAAAAATCTTAACAGGATTGATGTGACTTCCTTAACAATTTTTTTCAGGAAATAATATGAGAGCCTGAGCTACGCACATTAATTTAGGGAGTAAGAACATTTTTATCAATTGTAATGTATCTTTAAATGTTATGAACATATTGTTCTATTTAGTCACTAGTGTTTTAATTAGAACTATAACTTTGGAGTAATTGGTATTTAGTATTTCTGTCATATTCTCGCACAAAACAATCCCCTAATAGTTTAATGTTGAAACTTGGTTTCTAATAATGTGATTTCTAATTACTTGTACTTCCTTTTTATTTAACATCAAACATTTTAATTTTGACTTATTAAAGTAAAGACCTGAGATCTTTTGGAAGCTTCTGTTGTTAAGTCTTATTCATCTAACACTTCTTTAGAGTTAGGTAAAGTAAGAAACACATCATCAGCAAACAACATTATTTTGGAAGTATATATATATATATATATATATATATATATATATATATATATATATATATATATATATACCTTTTATCTTTGAATTGTTGTGTATTAAAATGGTCAATATCTCTATAGCTAATGCAAATAAAATGGGTGACACAGGACAACCTTATTTAGTACCTCTAGTGATCGGAATTGCTTCAGAGGTATAAGGGCCTATTTTAACATATGCTAAATTATTTTCATAAACTTTGTTTATACATGTAATAAAGGAGAGGGAAAAATCAAATTTGTCTAGAATTTTAACTAAATAGTCCCAGTTTAAAGAGTCAGAGGCCTTCTCTATGTCTAGACCAATTATCAGTGTGTCTTGTGTTTCTCTATTTAAATAATCAATTAACATTAGTATCCTTTTGATATTATCCTGTGTGTGTCTGTTATATATGAAACCAGTTTGGTCATTGTTAATTATTTTGGACAGTGGGATTTTCATTCTATTAACCAAAATTGACATGAACATTTTATAACCATTGTTCAACAAAGATATTGGTCTGTAAGAACTAGAATAAATAGGGTCCTTACTTTCCTTTAATATATGAGAGATAGTATTTCCATGGGGGGAATTATTGCTTGTGATTGGACTTCAAGAACAATTTTATGTAAGAGTGAAGTTATGGAAGTAGGGAACAATTTATATAATTCTTTGATTAAGCCATCTATCCCTGGTGCCTTATTAGATTTAATTTCTTTGATTTTGTCAATATGTGATTGTTTTTTGCAGCTCTAACTTTAATTTCTTAGAATTTTTCTGAATGTTAGGGATTATATTTTCTAGATTCATATGTTCAGTTATATTTGTTTCTCTTTTATGATCTTTAGCATAATGGTTTCTGAATGTATCCAAGATATTTCCTATCTCTGATACTTTTTTCCATTTTTTTCATGTAATATATTAACAATATTGTTGGCTTTGGATTGGAATTTAATTTTCATCGATAGATTATGTAGATGTTTTGGCGAAGTAGCATAAGAGTTTTATTTTTAATCTTTCCATGGCTAAGTTAGCTTTATGGCATAATATTTCATTATTTTTTGTTTACATCTTCTATTTTCTTTCTGTTGTCAGTAAAGTTTAAATTATTATTGGATTTGAGTGATAAGAGTTGATTTTATAATTCCTGTAATTCTGATTCCCATTCTTTAATTTTGATTTTGTACCAACAAATGGTTTTACCATATATATAGGTTTTTCATGAATCCCAAACCATAAGTGAGATGTTCTTTGGTTTATAATTAATCTCTAGAAAAAAGTGAAGATCCAAAATTAGCCAGGGATTAAATTCTTTGATTTTTATGATGTATGAAGAAATCCTGGTATTAATGATTGGCAATTTAAACTCCATTGGAATTTCCAAAACCAGTGAATTATGGTCTGAAAATGGGCATGATAATATTGAGAAATTTAGAATTTTTGAATATGAATCTTGAGAGACATATATTTTATCTATTCTAGTTTGGGTGCCATATCTATAACCTTGATGTGAGAAAAGTAATGGATTAGGTCCTATAGCATCATAAACATCTCTTAATTTGAACATCTCAACCCATTTTTATTAAGTTTAGCAGTAGATGATAGTTGTGGGGATTTTTTATTTGTGGTTTCTGTAACATCTATGATACAGTAAAAGTCACCTCTTATTATTATATTACCTTTAGAGATATTTGTAGCAAGATCTAAATTTTTCCTTAGCTATCCCTACCCCTAAACCAGGGAACCAATATAAATTAAATAAGTTCCACATTATATTGTTAAATTGTAGTATAACAATGGCTATGTCCTTCCTTGTCTGCATATTTATAAATAACTTCTGGATTTAATGAATTATTTTTCCATAAGATTGTTACTCCTCTGGTCTTTGATTTATAAGAAGAATAGATTAATGTATATTTAATAGTATCCCATATAAATTTATCATTGATTTTGAAATAAGTTTCTTGTAAAAAATCTACTTGAGCTTTGTTTAGTTTTAGATACCTTAGGAAATTGGATTTCTTATTCTGGTTATTTAAGCCATTAGTATTTAGAGACACCAATGTTAGGTCCATGTCAGGTTTTGTTTAAGAAATATTTTTTTCTAATTTTTTAGGTACATGAATCTCCTCCTGTAAAAATAGCTTTATTTTAATTAGCAGATATCTAATTATCTTAATCAACAATGTTTTTTTCCATAAAGACTGATAGTAAAAGACTTAAGTCAGGATTTTTAAAACTAAGAAAGAAATTATATAATAAGATAGAATTTAGATTGATATAAAATTGAACCCATACAAAACCTGGAATGATAAACATTCTTAGTCTAACAGACAAAAATAAATCTGTTAGACTAATCATCCTAACTTCCTTTCCTATTCTCCTTGAGCTTCGTAAAACAATAAATATCGAGGAGAATAATTGTAGATAAAATCATCTGTAAAAATTTTTATTCACCCTATCGGGCTTATAATATCTTACAAGCTAACGGCTGTAACAACTATAATCAAATATATCAATGTTATACTAATGAGAAAGTAACTAGCCATCTATTTATCTCAAATACAACAAACAAAAAAAGGTGATAGTAATTAAATGTTCAAGAGAGTAGATGTAAGCATAACTTGCAAGTCTAGAAATACATTCTATATACTTGTTTTTTTCAATTAACCTGTATGCTTAATAGTTTGAAATTAACAGGGTTCATGGCTGACTGATCAAACATGTGGTCTAAAATAAAACTACATATGCTTCAAGCTAGCACAATTTATTTACCAGATCTATAAAGTAATGATGTTCCCCCTTTCTTTATATTTCATTATAATCAAATCTAATTTCTCAAAGGGAGGATATGAATATGTTTTTGTATAACAGTATACTGGTAGTGATCCAGCATCTTTATATATGAGCATTGTATGGCTGTACCAGTGTTGGTGTGAAACCTTATCCTAAAATATTCCTTTTCTTTTTTCCCCTCCTTTCTCTTTCATACTCTAAGATTAATGAACAAGACCATAATAACTCTCATTTAATTCAATTGGTTAATACAACATTAAAAAAAGAGTGGGGGGAGATATATATATATATAATAGAGAGGAGAGTGTAGTTATAACTAATATTACTATTATCAATTACCCCACAAAAGTAGAATGCTTTCAGTATACTTAAATAAAATTCTTAAATATGGTCCAGCTGTCTACAATATGACTTGAGAAAACATAGTAATGCTTAAACAGTAGTAGGCTTCAAATGTTTCTAAGGCAATTCAATACAACCTATACTTGAGAACAGTTTATATCTGCTTTTGTAAATATTCTTCTTAGCTAGGTAGATAAATACAGCTTTAGCTAATAATAAAGATTCTTTTTTTCTCTTTTCTTTCCTTTTAAGCAATTTTAGTTATGACTGATGACAGTATTTGAAGTAGTGTTGCATCTGTTCCATAAATAACATTTGTACTCACTAGCATTAGTTAAGGAATGAAACATTATAAGAAGATTGAGTATTAATATATTACAGTATGTCTGCATGTCTTATACAAGTCTCATATCAGTCACACCAATTATGGTTTGCTGCTTATCTACTAAGCACTTTACTTGTTTTTAATTTAAATCATTGGTATTAATACAGAACATGAATTTCTTAAACATTGCTTACTGATGCATTATACATCTTATTTAAACTTTAAACCTAAATCTTTAATCACTTATAGTACTGAGGACTTATAATACTTCTAAGTGAAATAGTTAGGCCATCAGGAAATCTGTTTAATGATTACAGAACTTACTATTTCATTAGATTAACTTTATTAAATACATTAAGCATCCCACCCTTCAGGAAGTATGATAACCAATCAGATTCGTTTACTCATTGCTAAAGTGATTCCCACTATATTCAAGAGGTCTGTATGGCTTAAGAAGACAGATAAACTATCACAAGAGCTATCTCGAGCTCTGTAAAAGCTTCACCACTTTGCGATGTTTTGAAATATGATTTTCCCGCCCATCTAATTTCAAACAAGAAACCTCCACTTAACTTCTTCCTTGAAATCTAATTTGTCTATCAAGTCTGTTGGTAAGGTACAAGGCCAATGAAGTGCTTGCAATCAAACTTCACAGTTACATCTAAGCAAGTAAAACTTCAGTTTCTCGTCAACTCCATGTTCTATACAATAACAAGGTTTCAACACAATGTTCAGCAGATGCACAACTCAGTATCAAACCAATATCTTACACTATACACTCCAGCAACAGAAATAGCCCACTTCTGTCAACTCACAGTACAAGACTTTCTAGTCTTCCCTCGATGAGTTTCACTTCAGAAACTGCTCTAGACTCTCTAAAGCCATTCAATTAATTATTCAATAACACACCTCAAACCCGGTATCCATCCATGAATCACATTGTCAAAGATCTATCAGTCAATGCACAATGGACTTCCAAAGAACGCAACATGTTAGCCTTTATCATGGTCCAAGTATTACTTTGACTGCTGTGTAAATTAACATATTCCTTCAACCCACATGAAGCGTCACTATTTTAATCCAGCTCCCCTACCTTCACGTAAGTAATACAGACTGACATTTATTCTTCCCATTTAGCTTATTTTCACCCTCACCTTTTTTAATCAAATATACAATTCTTACCTCATAATCAAACACATACAAAAGGACAGAGTCTCCTGCAGGTTGCAGACTCCATTATAGTACTCCCAGGAAGCCTAAACTGTAAAGGGAATCAACAGCAATCAAAAATGCAATGTTTAAGATGCAAAGAAAGCAAAAGACCAGTCTTTACACAAATCACAGCCATTCAGATCATGAACCACAACCAATCTTTGTGAAATAGGAAAGCTTACATAGTAAAAAGCAGCAAACAAGAGTTTGTTAGTCTGCTATAATATTTCGTCTTGCCTATTGGCAAAAAGGACAAAGATTATTAACGTTTTTTTTCTTTTTTATATAAAGAAAACGAAAATGAGATCTTCCCTAAGCAGCTCTGAAACAAGTTAGTATAAAGGTCTAATCTTTAAATATTAACATTTAAAGGAACATTCTCCTTACCAAAATATTACTTATTGTTTGCAGTAAATAAAGGAAACCAGAACCAAACAGGATTGATTACCCATTTAAGCTATGAAACTAAGAACAACCCACTGTTTTACCCTACTATCAAATTAAAACTAATAAATTGCTACTAAAGAAATAAAATAAAGCATTTTCTTCCCCTGTGCATTTGTGTGAATATGTACACGTTAGACATACCTTATTTTGAATTGTAGAACAAACACATTTCAGATACAAGTCAATTTGCAGTAGACAGTTTGAGAGATTTAGTAGGTACAGCTATTTTTGATTCATTTCTTTCTTTTTACTTTTTGACATCAGTCCGGGAGGCATTGTCAGTGAATTTCTTCAAGGAAGGGGATGCCCAATCCGTATCCTCAGATATCAATATAACATTATTATTTTTAATAAATGTGGTGGCTTCTTCTCGAATGTTGAAGGTTCTCATTTCATTTAGATGTAAAATGTTTATTCTGGCAGGAAAAGCAAGTTGAGATTTAATACTGTTTTTCTTTAAAAGCTTTGGTAGTGGCAAGCCTTTTTCCTCTGCTCTAGTACTCTTGAAGAATAGTCATTGTCAAATCTTATTGGATTTTGATTGCATTTTAAGGGGCTCTTCCTCCAGGCTGTTTTTAGTACTAACTCTTTATCCAAATAGGATAAAAACTTTATTACTATTGATCTTGGTGGTGTAGAAGAAGATGTTGATGCAGATCTAACTAAAGCTCTATGAGCCCTCTCGATGTCAAATGAGAGACTTTCTTTTAAATCCAAGACTTCTGGAATCTATGAGTTTAAAAATGTTATAATGTCTCCTCCTTCAACCCTTTCAGGCAGCCCAAAAATGCTGATGTTTAGATTCATAGATTACTACCAGGCTAACTGCCCATGCAAGCCATTTTTAAGTCTAACAAATTTTCCCCTGAGATTCAAATTCTGATTCCTATTCTTTAATTTTGATTTTGTACCAACAAATGGTTTTAAAAATGCTGACAACCAAACAAAACGAAAAAATGAACTGCAGACCTGCTGGCAAAAAAAAACAAGTAAACCAAGCCAAAAATTTAGTGCTTTCATCCACTGTTTAATACGTGAACTTCCTCAGAAACATTTTCAAATGATTTCCAGTTGTTTAAATAACTTAATAAACAGGAAATGACATCATGATCATCAAACTGAAAAAGTAACAAATGTGATTTTCTACAAAAATGAAGTATTGTCGTAATGATAACAAATAAAATATATATATATATATATATATATATATATGTATATAATCAAATGAATGTATATAGCTATATATACACATACATATGTATAAATGCAAAAATATAATCATAAAAATGCAGTGTAAATTCATGCTGTGTGAATAGCATAATAATCAACTTGAGCATATGAAATGCGTATCCAAAGATCTCTCCCATGTAGACACAACAATCACATGCATACACACACCCGCACATGCACACACACACATATGCACATATAGACATGTACCCCCCATATCCCCCCCCACACACACACACATGCACACATCACACACACGCACACACAAACACACACACACACACACACACACACACACACACACACACACACACACACACACACACACACACACACACAAAACCATAGAACCAGTCATTATGAAAATATAAAATATACATGTGAAAAAAAATATATATAAATGTATATATACATATATATATATATATATATATATATATATATATATATATATATATATATATATATATATCATAAAAAATATATGACAATATAAAAATCATAATGATATATATATATATATACACAAGTACACACACCAAAATGTATATAATATATATATAAATTGTGATATATGTATAAAACAAAAAAAATATATATGAATAATGTAAATCATATCATGTCTCAGAAGGGAATCAGAGTGATATGAACATGTATGTGTACACACATGTACACCTCACACAAAACACACATGGATCACATGCATATGGTCTCAAACACTTATCTATATTTCAAAAAGCATTTTAAATTAATATAATCATTGAGGCAAGGCAACCTATCAGCCCCCAACAAAAGTTGCCGCAATGTCTCCTTGCATTCTAAGACATTGTTTAAATCTCCTCCAAATTCACTATTGCTTACATCGCCAATTGTGTTTCATGTGAACATTATTACATAGGAAAAACTAAAAGGCTTCTAAAAAGAAGAATCTACGAGTACAATTTCGCTATAAAAAACAAAGATCAGTTTAATTCTTTGGCCAAACATTCTTTAACTTGTAGAGATTTTAAGAAATTTCAATTTTCAGTTTTGGAAAAAATCAACACTAGTGAATTTGGAGGAGATTTAAACAATGTCTTAGAATGCAAGGAGACATTGTGGCAACTTTTGTTGGGGGCTGATAGGTTGCCTGGCCTCAATGATTATATTATGATTATATTAATTTAAAATGTTTTTTAAAATATAGATAGGTGTTTGAGACCATATCCATGTGATCCATGTGTGTTTTGTGTGAGGTGTACATGTGTGTCCACATACATGTTCATATCACTCTGATTCCCTTCAGAGACATGACATGATTTACATTATTCATATATATATATATATATATATATATATATATATACTTATTTTTTTGTTTTATACATATATTACATTTTATATATATTATATTATATACACTTTGGTGTGTGTACTTGTGTGTATATATCATCATTATTTTTATACTGTCATATATTTTTTACGATAGATATAGATATACATTTATATATATATTTTTTCACATGTGTATTTTATATTTTCATAGTGACTGTTTGGTTCTATGGTTGTGTGTGTGTGTGTGTGTGTGTGTGTGTGTGTGTGTGTGTGTGTGTGTGTGTGTGTGTGTGTGTATGTGATGTGTGCGTGTGTGTGTGGGGGGGGGTACATGTCTATATTTGCATATGTGTGTGTGTGTGTGTGTGTGTGCGGGTGTGTGTATGCATGTGATTGTTGTGTCTATGTGGGAGAGGTCTTTGGATACGCATTTCATATGCTCAAGTTGATTATTATGCTATTCACACAGCATGAATTTACACTGCATTTTTATAATTGTATTTTTGCATTTATACATATGCATGTGTATATATATATGTATATACATTCATTTGATTATATACATATATATATTTTTATTTGTTATCATGACAATACTTCATTTTTGTAGAAAATCACATTTGTTATTTTTTCAGTTTGATGGTCATGATGTAATTTCCTGTTTAGTAAGTTATTTAAGGAACTGGAAATCATTTGAAAATGTTTCTGAGGAAGTTCACGTATTAAACAGTGGATGAAAGCGCTAAATTTTTGGCTTCTGGTCAACAAATGGTTTTACCATATATATAGATTTTTCATGAATCCCAAACCATAAGTGAGCTGTTCTTTGGCTTATAATTAATCTCTATAAAAATTGAAGATCCAAAATTAGCCAGGGATTAAATTCTTTAATTTTTATGATGTATGAAGAAATCCTGGTATTAATGCTTGGCAATTTAAACTCCGTTTGAATTTCCAAAACCAGTGAGCTATGGTCTGAAAATGGGCATGATAATATTGAGAAATTTAGAATTTTTGAATATGAATCTTGAGAGGCATATATTTTATCTATTCTAGTTTGGGTGCCATATCTATAACCTTGATGTGAGAAAAGTAATGGATTAGGTCCTGTAGCATCATAAACGTCTCTTAATTTCAACATCTCAACCCATTTTTTTAAAGTTTAGCAGTAGATGATAGTTGTGGGGATTTTTTATTTGTGGTTTCTATAACATCTATAATACAGTAAAAGTTACCTCTTATTATTATATTACCTTTAGAGATATTTGTAGCAAGATCTAAATTTTTCCTTGGCTATCCCTACCCCTAAACCAAGGAGCCAATATAAATTAAATAAGTTCCACATTATATTGTTAAATTTTAGTATAACAATGGCTATGTCCTTCCCTGTCTGCATATTTATAAATAACTTCAGGATTTAATGAATTATTTTTACATAAGATTGTTACTCCTCTGGTCTTTGATTTATAAGAAGAATAGATTAATGTATATTTATTAGTATCCCATATAAATTTATCATTGATTTTGAAATAAGTTTCTTGTAAAAAAATCTACTTGAGCTTTGTTTAGTTTTAGATACCTTAGGAAATTGGATTTCTTATTCTGGTTATTTAAGCCATTAGTATTTAGAGACACCAATGTTAGGTCCATGTCAGGTTTTGTTTAAGAAATATTTTTTTCTAATTTTTTAGGTACATGCATCTCCTCCTGTAAAATTAGCTTTATTTTAATTAGCAGATATCTAATTATCTTAATCAACAATGTTTTTTTTCCATAAAGACTGATAGTAAAAGCCTTAAGTCAGGATTTTTAAAACTAAGAAAGACATTATATAATAAGATAACAGAATTTAGATTGATATAAAATTTAACCCATACAAAACCTGGAATGATAAACATTCTTAGTCTAACAGACAAAAACAAATCTGTTAGACTAATCATCCTAACTTCTTTTCCTATTCTTCTTGAGCTCCATAAAACAATAAATATTGAGGAGAATAATTGTAGATAAAATTATCTGTAAACATTTCTATTCACCCTATCGGGCTTATAATATCTTACAAGCTAATGGCTGTAACAACTAGGTATTGTTGTTGATTCGATAGTGTGAGGGTACATTGATTGAAGCTGACAGTAATATAATTGTCATTATTGGTGATGAACAGGAGCATCATACTAAATTTTAATAACACAGTTACAGGTTTATTAGGTTTTGTCTTTTTATCATGTGTTTTTTATTTTAAAGTATATGAATGTATAAGGTTTTTAAATTTTATAAACAATGACATACATAATTGAATAATTGACGAAAAAGGCGGGTTATTATGTATTTAAGTGTTAGTGATTCTATTCAGTATGTTCTGATGAAGTCTTGCTATCTAGATGAAAGCGCTTAACCTCAAGCTATTTTATCTCCGTTTTATATTGTCTAAATAAAGGAAGTGAACAGTGCTTGAATCCAGTCATCCTTGTATTTTTTCGTAGCCTTGGGCTTGATTTACATGGAGTTGTACATTGATTTTGTTGAAGAGAATGATGATGCATTTATTTGAACTCAGTTTGAGACCATGACTAATACACCAGTCGTTGGTCTGCATAAGACCATCCTGGAGTATATTGTCATAATTTGGGGATTCACTAATTGCACTTAGTTTGCAGTCGTCTGCAAACTTGGTCAGCCACAACCCTGTAGTTTTGACCTGGCCTTCTGAGATATATATAACAAACACTAGGGGGACCAGGACTGACCCTTGTAGTATCCCACCTGTGACAGTTCTGCTTATTGATGTAGCTCCTTGATAGTGTGTACTCGACTTGTGAGCCAGTTGGCAACCCATCTTGCAACAACTGGGTTTACATTCAGTTTGCTAAGTTTATCAGTAATGCCTGAGTGAGGGATTGTGCTGAAAGCCTTTGCCAAATCGAGGTATGCTGTGTGCAGAGTTTTTGCCCTTGTCAATGGCTATGGTGACATTTTTGAAGAAATCCACCAGCTTTAACAGACAGGCTCTGCCCTTGACAAAGCCAAATTGGGTTGGATCCAGGGTTTGGAGGTCACCTATGTCTTTATTTATGAGGTCCATAATGATACATTCCATGGCCTTACAGATGAGGCTGGTCAGGCTTATGGATCTGTAATTACCCTGGTCTGTTGCTAGGCCACCTTTGTAGAGGGGAATAACTGTTGCTGTTCTCCATTCCACAGGAACAAAGCCTGTGGTTAAGTTAAGATTGAAAAGGGTACTCAGTGGTGATGCTAGCTTATGTTTTAGCCTGTTTAGAAGATGACCTGGCATGTCATCTGGTCACATAGAGGCTGTGTTTCTTGCCTTCAACAAGGCATTAATGACCTGCTCTTTAGATATGTAGGGTGGAGGAGGAGTTTGGGGCAAGGTTTGTGATAAGTTTGGATGAGATAAAGGAGTGAAATTTTCACCAAACCTATCCGCAAGCAAGTTCTCCATGAGGTCATTGTGTGTGATACCATTACTTGCTAGGTCTGCAAATGTTTGGGTCCTACATTTTAGGCTATGTACATAGCTGTAAAAGGCCTTATGGTTATCCTTGGCTGTGCTTGTTAAGTTTTTCCCAAAGATTTCATTAGAGGATTTGACATGTTGTCTTATTTGCCTGTTGAGGCTGACAAGGGTGCTTTTTCATTGTTGGGACCTCGCCTTTATTCTCTTAGATAGCAACTTTTTGCATTTATTGTAAAGTTTGTTGACACTGGATGTCCACCATGGCAGCTTGTTTTTACTTGGGACTCTGGCTATGATTCTTTCTGGTACAGCCGAGTGTTTACACTTATACAAGTGATTATACAGGGCTTTAGTGTAGGCTTTGGTACAGCTACCACTTCCAACTGGCGGTGTGGCTTGGAATGCATTTATACCTTCATCTAGGAAGGTATAATTTGCCTTGATGAAGTTTTTTAGTCTGACTTCTCCCTTTGTGAGCGCTGTTGCTAGTGACAGTTTGAAGGTGACTGATCTGTGGTCAGATTTAACTAATGAGGGTCTGACAGTTGTGGCAGTGCATCTGTTTGTCATGTTAGTGAGGACTAAATTTAGTATGTGTGTTCCTCTTGTTGGGGTATGAACGATTTCTTCCTGGGCTTTAAAGTGAAGAAAGTCATGGAACTTTTGTGCTAATGAGTTATGGATAGAGTAGGTTTCCCGGCTGATTGTAGGATAATTGAAATCACCCATAAGCAGAGTGTTTGCTAATATTTGGATTGAACCAAACAAAACTGAAGACAAACTGATAAAAAAACACACACAAGGTCACAGAGATTCCAAAATTCCAGCTCAACAACTTAAAAC
This sequence comes from Protopterus annectens, assembly GCF_019279795.1. Lineage (NCBI taxonomy): Eukaryota > Metazoa > Chordata > Ceratodontiformes > Protopteridae > Protopterus > Protopterus annectens. The sequence goes on from NC_056733.1 coordinate 1,947,799,818, forward strand.
GTAATATTAGCACTTTTGTTTTATTTTGTATTAAAACTTCTATTTGGATTGACTCCAGTTTGGTCAAGTAGTCTTCATACGCATCATGACCCGTGGAGGGGAACTATAACTGGCTATGACTTGAACGGGGGTCTTACCTACCATAGTCTGAACTTGGAGTAATTTCATGAAGTTGTCCGGTCTAACTAGATGGGAGATGAATTTATCTCTAATATAGATAGAAACACCACATCCTTTGGCTCTCACACATTTGTTTTGTGGTCTGGCAGTGTGGAAGGCATTGTAGCTTTGCAAAGTCTGGGTACTATCTAAGGCCATTAAGCAGGTTTCTGTGACTGCACAGACTTGTACTTCTTCCAGAGATAAAAGTGCTTCCAGGGTGTGCAGTTTTTGGTTTAAGCTCCTAGTGTTTAGCAGCATGACCCTTATTTTGTTATGACTGGCAAATTTCACATCAATAAGTTTGTTTTCAAGACCTTACCTAAAATGGCACTATGTGGGAGGCAAGAGCCTTTGCCATCAGCTGAAAGCCTAGTGGTGCCAGGTGCAAACCATCTCTAGCAAAGAAGTGAGGTTTGTCAACCAGGACTTCCCTTGCTGACAGAAACTGGATCCCCTTTGAATGACACCAAAAAACAAAGCCAATTATTGAAACCAATCATTTTTTGTTTATACTGTGGCATCATTCTAGGTGAGGGTAGTATGGTGCTCAAGGCTATTGACATACCTGACTGGGACCCATACACAGAGAGCTCAATCATGTCTCTCTTTATATTGACCAGATGAGGTATGTCTCAGGTCGTTGGCTCCAACATGAACTATGACGGAGTCATAATGGTACTTGTTGCTGAAAGACCTGAGTGCATGCGTGAATGAATTCTGGCACTGGACAGGCAGTTGATCATTACTTTCTGCTTGTCCAGCCTGGTGAGTGGGACCTCCATGTGTCTCACTATGGAGTCTCCAATGACAAGAAAATGTGTTCTTTTGACTGTTATGCCTTATGGGCTTGGTAGGTGAGATACTGTTGTTACTATGTGTCATGGGTGCTGTGGGAGTGTATTTGTTGTAGCAGTCTTGCTTTTTTGGAGGTCTCTGCTGCTTCAGTAAGTTTTTTTGAGAAAATCTTCATGTATGCTGATTTTTGTGTTTGATGCATACTTTGTGTATGAGTAGTGGTACTATGTGCATGAGTAGTGGTGAGTGGATTGACAACCTCTTCAGTGATACTGTTTTGAGTGTGAGAGAGCAGGGATTCAAGATTCTTGGTGTAGATACATCTCTTGCACTCTGTACTAGAGTGAGTTATTAGTAGAGGGTTATCAGTGTACATGAGGTAACTGCTACACCACCTCAGGAGACCCAAGTCAACAAGGCTGGCAGGAGAGAAAAGGGTAGTCCAACTGTCCATAATGCTAGGTAGAAGAACTGTTATCACAAATGTGGGGGGGGGGGGTCAAGACCAATCAAGGAAATACCCAGTGTATGCATATTTCTGTTTTTTTTTTTTTGCTGGTGATTTAAAAGGTCACATGTCATGAGCAGTATTTTTTTACCAGAAAAGTACTAAGGATGAGGACTACCCTAATGTGCTACAGCTGTGCCTAAGGGAAAGACTGTCGAATTGATATGTCCGGCTACCAGTTTTCTCCAGGGATATGACCAAGAATCGGGTGTCAGTGCAGCAGATTTTAAATGATATATACACTTGTAAAATACTTTGAACATAATTTTTTATCAGATTTGATCCAACTGGTGATATAATTAAGAGAAAATACTTATAGTGAGTCATAATCAGACTTAACATGTCAAAAGTTACAGATCCCCAAAAAAAATCCTGTCAAAAATATCTCAATAGATTATGATAATATGTCAGTTTCCAAAATTATTGAAGGGAAAATAAACTTTCACTCCAAAGTGTTGCCAACAGATAATGTGACCCATACAATAATAATCCATGTAACAGATAAAATGGACAAATAGGTAGAGTACATTCAAGAAAGTAATAAAAAACAATTTAATCTCCTACAGACTATAATCCAACAAAAATATGATCATATAGACAATGAAGAAACTAGCTTAAATGAAACAAGAAAAAGATTGAGGAAGAAAACCACACAGAATTTTCAATAAAGCAAAATAATTAGTTACTGGAAAGGGAGACTAATCTTCAAAACAATGAGAGAAGTAATGGTTTAAAATCTACACAGTTTCTCAGAAAATATAGGGAGGGAATATGATTTACATTCTCACAAGCTGGGTAGTAAATCATCAAGATTCTGTCATGTGGCAGTGATAAAGCTTATAGATCGCTTTGAGCCACTCATAGGTCAATAATATTTAAATTTATCTCCCATTTGCAAAGTAATTATTCTTAAAATTGCATAGACAAATTATCTTCCACAAATTAAAAGTTCAGTCATCAGAACTGATATTGGCTATTTTCAGAAGGTAATGGAAAAATAGAAAATCATGTTTACCACTAGAAAAGCCCTTAAAATGTAGACTGTCATGTTATTCCAACCAAGATTAAGAATCTTTCTACCAAAGGTACAAGAACGTCTGATCCTTTAGAAGATTCCTCTTTTGAAACTATAAAGATTAGCAATGTTTAGGAAAAGAGATGGACTGAAGCAATACAAAAATAGAAAGGCAAGAAGAGTGACCTGGGTGGAAGACAGTTTTCACTAGTATAAAAATAAAAAAAAAAATCATGAAAACTGATCATAAATATAATGAAGCAGAGTATATACCTGAATAAAAATACTTCTTGTCTGTCCTGTAGAGTAGAATAGAAAAGAATAGAATAGAATAGAATATACCATTTATATAATAATATTCCTAGGATTCAAAAACATTTTACATGTCAGGTGGGAGCGAATCAGTGACACTCATATTAAGACTACAAAAGGCCAAGAAATACTGGGGCCTACACAATACGCAAGTGATGGTATAATGACATGGAAAAGATCCACCATTACTAAAATGAGGGTGATGGTGAATGGAAATGAAGACAAAGAATATGGTGGCATAACTGAAGAATGTATATATTCCATGTTATAAGACACAACCACCAGAATTGCTGAACACCGTAAAATTCTGCAGGCCATGAAAACATGTAGAATGTAGCCACTGCCTTACCAAATATACAAGAGGCTGTTTTCACTGCTGGTAATTTCAGAGGTGCACACCTTTGTCAATGGCGTTACCAAGCCATGACACAGAAAAAACTAGACCTCAACCGTATAGATAGGGATATTGTGCTGGTTGGGAGGTGTCTCTGTTATATGTAGATTTGTGAGATGCATGGAGTACCCTCCCTGTTGACACCAAGATATGTGTAGGCCTGAAAAACTTATCTACAGAAATCTTCAAGCAATCAACAAGGAACAGGAAGAGTGTAGCTCTGGCATACTCCATCAGATTCTCAACATCATGCTATAGCATGTGCTAGAGCATATGTGGTTCTCATATAGAACAGGGGCAAAAAACAACGTCATGCAGGCATTTCATGACATGGCCCATTTATTTGAAGCACTGGGAATCATTGACTGTATCCATACTGTAAGCAAAGGTCCCACTTGTGGTTTAGGGGAATTGGAATACCAATGACAAGGGGTGTTCACTCCATCAAATAACACATGATCTTTAATGTAAAATGTGTCGGCTCACCATCCAGACATTATCCATAAATCTCACATCAGATGCACATGTACATTGTATTAGCAGTTTGTGTGCAGTGATTTTTCACAGGGCTAATTTACAGGGGGTGTCAGATATGCATTGGAGCAGAGCCAGGTCATAGACAAATGGAGCCCTAGTCATGGTAATGGATTGGGGGCCCCTACAGCAGCCCATCCGCCCTTGCAGTAGCCTCCCCATCCATTCCAGTGTCCCTTACTTGGCTATTTCTCCCATTTTCATAAAAAAAAAAATTCACCTGTCATTGTGCATACTGTCATTGTCCATACTATTTTCTTCTTTACTTCTACAGTGATTACAGATTAAATATCAGTAATATTTGGACTTAGTTTAAAACTTTTATTTCAAATTTTAAAGTACACATACTGATAGTCATTTGCAAAACAAAGTCGCACAATAAAACATACTTAGCATGAACAATGAAAGAACTGATAACACTGCAGTGCACTGCAATTAACTGGAAACAACTGGAATGAAAGTCTAATTACCGAAACATGTGCTTTACAGGTGACAGTCTCTCCTTTATGGGCCAAGGCTTTTGTACTTAAAGAATGAATTCTGCAAACACTGTAGTTTGGTTAACAAGGCATTATTAGATGGTCACAATATCTGAATACTGTCTTTATTAACACTGTTGATAAACAGTAACAGTCTGTAGAAATGCTGGAATACTGGTTAGTAAGAACACTGCTACAAAATATATCCAAAGTTTCTACACATATATTCTGATTCTCCTGAATAATATAAACTGAGATGCATGGGGTACCCGCAGTTGATAATATAACCTATCTTCTATACTCAAGCTAGAGTGACTGTACTGCAGTCCAAAAACTAACTTTCTTTCTGGAATGCTGGATATTTAATCCTTTTTGTATGTCAGTCTTAAATAACTAACTGACTTCCCTAACTGTATCAGAAGTATTTCCTAATAATAAAAAAACCCTGTAATGCTTTTCACACCTCTTTATCCTTGGTTGCCTTGGTTTCCAAGCCTTGTCTTGCATGTGTCTCTTTATCTAGCATTCCATTGCACATACATATTCCTTTGAGAAAGGGACATTCCGTATTTCTGTATTTCTGCACATCTCATGATTTTTCCATTTCCATTCTAATGAATTGTCTTTCCCTAAAACTAAATGCATACATGAAAACACAAGTCTGACTCTATATTTTCAGGCCTATTATTTATTATTTATTTATTTTTATTTATTTTACATGTGTTAACCAGGAAAGTCCATCTGAACATGTGTCCTTTTTCAGTGGAGGCCCGGGAGAAAAGCTCCAGTGTCATGCACTACATAGTCATTAGTATATAGTATGTAGCAACAGTTTTAAAAACATTGATTTGATACATAACTGTAATACATTAATAGTTTTACAGGAGGTAAACAATAGGAATTATAGCAAGAACATTTACAATAATAGTTTCACAGGAGGTAAACAATAGGAATTATAGCAAGAATCTTTAATATATCATGAGGGCTTGTACTTAATTTCAGTGATTAGAGCTTTGAAAGAAAGAAAGATACAAGTATGATCAAGACATTAAAAACTGATAGAGATAAGTATAAAAATCTACAAGGAATTAGTTGAAAGAGTTCACTGTTTGAAGAGGTAGTCTAGTGTAGTGGTGGAGGTGCCTGGAAGGGTGGTTTGGGTGGGTCTAGCTTGGACTCTGACAGCAGCAGAGACAAGAGTTTGCAAGGTGGGTCTTTAGGAGTTTTTTTAAACTGCTTAGATGTGGAATTGGTCATTAGTGGGTTGAGCAGAGAGTTCCAAAGCTTGGAAATATAATTGGATAAGAGGGCTCCACCTGCTGAGTTTTTTAATTTGGTGACTTGGAGGAGTGGTTTATTGTTTGAGCGAAGAGATCTAGCATAGTAAGGATGAAAAATATTTTTGAGGGCTGGGATCTTTTGTAGGTGGTGGAGGATTTTATGAGCTAAGGTTAGTTGATTAAATTGAAGTAAAAGAGGGAGTTCTAGCCATTCAAGCTGCTTGAGTGATTAGACAGTGGTGGGATTTAGATCTAGCATAGTAAGGATGAATAATATTTTTGAGGGCTGAATTCATTCTGAATGACACAGGAACTGTCCCTTTGGAAAGGGGTGGGGATATGGCTGTTGCATTACTTGTGTCTATCTCTGACACTGCATCACCGAACTATGACAGAATTTGATTGCTTTCATCATCCTAACCTAATATTAAGCAAAAAGCAACTTTAAAGAAGAACAGTGAAGCCTGATGTTTGCTTTTTCTGCATTTATTTATTTATTTGCATTTGTTTACCAAGAAGTCTACTGAGCCAGGGTGCACCCATTTTCAGCCCAGACCCGTGGAGAAAAGATCCAAAAACAAACACGATAAAGCTACAGCATCAAAATATAGAAATCTAAAAACAGTGGTACAGAACACATTACAGAATAGGTAATACAATAATATAGATAAAATCTAACATCTGTATAACTAGCATTAAGTATGCAAGCCAAACAAGAATACAGTTGATGACATGGGATAATAGAGAATGTGTGAATACAGTATTGTGGTTTTGCTATATAGGCATCAAGAATGAATAGAAGATATGGTAGGTAACTGATAAAGGAGATTATGTGCAGCTGAGTGGTATACGTTGGACTTAGTAAGTTGAACTAAGTTTGTATTACTCACTGCTATAATTCTGTAGAGGTACTGGCTTTTAATATTTTTATTTGCTGACTTTTTTCATTTATATTACCATTTTATGGAGCATCTGCCATACATGTGTACATGAGATAGTAGTGGTCCCCATGCCACCTCTTTCCCCTTCCCTTCCCTTTCCCAACTACTCACAAATTGTCTCAAGGCCTGCATCTCTGTTTAGTGATAGAGGTCTTATGGAATTGGGTAACCTGTGGATGCCCCAGTGTCTCTACTGGTTTATCACTAGAGGAAACTGCTGTAGTTCCCTGATGCTGCCAGAGGGTCTCATTTCATTACCTGATGGTAGTTGGAGGTGGTGATGAGGGAATTTCTGGAAAAGTGACTTGATGTGTGCATTGGTTGTCTGTAAAAGGTCATTGTGTGGCTTGCAGACTTGGTTGTACTACTGCCAGTCACTGCTTTGTGTGCTACCTGAGGCAGGGCCCAGTGGTGAGGCAATTATGACTGACCTCTTTCAGGATCAAGACCAGGAACATGATTAGGAGCTGGATCACCACACTATCCATCCTTATGGTGTTCCCCTCACTTATGAATTACTTTCCTCTACATTTTTGCACTGTTCTCAGAAACATCACTTGCCCTACCTCTCTCAGTATGTGGATATATCCAAATTTAATTTCCTCCATTGTGCCAGCACCTCATTTATTGGTTCTTACATACTTCCCCATCTACCCATTTTGATATAAAAAAGAAAATGGCACCTACCCACCCAAAAAAAGACACTCCTACATTTTTCTTCCCTGTATCCTTGTGCATGCTCTTCTTTTAGCTTTTTCCTCCTTTATAGCATTCATGTGCTCCCATTTCTTCTCCATTTTAATGAAGTCACTTATTGTGGCCTGTAGCTATTCTTGTAGCATTGTGATGTTGAATTTGTGCGCACATGAATAACAATGTATGCAACTCATTCACTACTGCTGTTCAGGAATTCTCTAACCCCCACTTGCAAAAACTCTCTACCAGCCAGCATAGTAATTTACAAAAAAATAGATTCCCTAATTAGCTGCTGCTGAAAGATCTAAATTCCTTGTTCTTAACTGATAATCACCTTTGAGCCAGATCACTACACTTAGCCTCTCTGACGTAGTCTGTGACATGTCACGCTACACATTTTCCTTTATTCCATGTGGCACAATTAACCATTTTCTGTGAGGATTCAGCATGGTAGTTTTGAGGTAAAATGTCTTATTTAATTCGTCATCTTGAATACATTTCACCTTTTCAATATATAACCATTACCCTCCTAGGACAAACCCCCAGATTTAGCTAGCTCTCCACGGAGTGCAGGAATAGTGCAAGAGCTGCTGCACACAATATGGACAACAAGCGATCCAGAAACGAGCTCCCGGGACATGCTCCATCGCTCCTACACTATTCCTGCATGGTCACCACTGCTATATGCTAATTGCCCCATTTTCTGGTGAAAACCATGCAAATAAAGTGAATTAGCGATCCAGGAAGCAGGCAGGTGTCTGTGCAGGAATAGTGTTTCCTGCAGAAATGTATTCAGTTACTAACCGAATATATTTCTGCAAATTACAAAATGAAGGCATGACAGCTCCAAAGAAAGCATGTATTCAATGTAGTAGGCATGCCAATGACCAAATATATGGCCATTGGCACGAGAAATGGTTGCAAAATTATAAAAAATAACTTTTATTTTTTTTGGCTGATTTCGACCATTTAAACATAGGGCAGCGGTGCGCAAACAGGATCAGCCCGAAAATAAAAAAAAAGTTGGAAATAAGCTTTCAAACCCAAATCAGCATTTTGTCATGATAGTCAATGGCATGCATGAGACAACAATACCAGGGAATAGTGGTTGATAAGGGGGAGGCTCAGTGTGAGTGTGGTAACTATGAATTAGCATTCTGTTTTATGCAAATGAGGGGACTGATACTGAATCTCAGAATTCCTCTCAGTGTTAGCTGGCACCCAACCGTGTAGGTGCAGCAATACCATGGTATAAGTATAAGAGATAGATGACATCATAAGGGGGAGTGTCATGCATGCTGTAAGCTTATTGGAGCTCTGTGGCTTGTGTTTGCCTTTAGCTAAGCACAGCTAAGAAAGGGGGTGTATCTGAGGCTGCCTAGCAGTGTTTATATTGCATAAACGGGAGTTGGCACTGTGCACTGGGTTTTAAAAAAAAAGAAAACAGGAAATAGCACTGTTGACATCTGAACACTGGGTATGCGCCATGCCTTGGGGCTTAAATGGGAAGGCCATGGGAAGGGAAAACAGCAGTAGGAAGGCAATCAAGGAGAACTACCATAGCTGGCAGGTGAAATGTATCAGAATCAGCCAATTACATAGGCAGCAGCACAACTCAGCACACTACTATAAACTATGCAAACACCTTTCACTCTGGTTTTTCCCACAAACTCTACACCACCGGTGTACACAGATGGGGAAATTTTACCTGACAAAACTAACAAAATGTTAGGGGCTGCTGTTGCTCTCATACATCAATATGTGGAAGAGGCTGAGGGTGGTGAGGATGTGAATGCTGATGAACAACCCACAATGAGGAGAAGAAGAAGAGTGTACAGACCCAAGGTAACCTACCAATGGCTACATGATCTGGAGATAGTGGAGCACTATAGGGTGGACAGGGATATTCTTCAGCAAATTGTTGAGCTGTGCCAGCCATGCCTCACACTCAGAACCAACAGAGGGGAAACCATCTCAGTGGATACCAAGGTATGTGTAGGCTTAAGAATACTAGCCACAGGTACCTTCCAAAGGCCAACTGGGGATATCATGTGGATCTCACAGGCATTAGTATCCAGGGTCAGCACATGCTGGTGAGTGCATATATTTCCTCAACACCCATGAGGCATTGACCAGCAATATGCACCTCTTAAACCAAATAGCAGAATACCATGTGGTAGTGGGTGCTATAGGCTACACAGACATACACATCAAAGCACCCCCTGGTGAGCGGGGTAGGGTCTACATAAACCGCAAGGGCTTCCCCTTCATCAACTGCCAGGTCATGTGCTATGCCCAAGGCATTATCTTGAATGTGTGTGCTGGCAGCCCTGGAAGCTATCACAACTCCCATATCTGGCATATGACACAGCTGTACCAGGCATTTGCCAGTGGGGACATCCCATATGGCCACCTAGTGGGGGATGCTGGTTATGCACTGGAGCTGTGGCTGATGACTCCCATCAGAAATGCACACACACCTGAATAAGAACTCCAAAATGAGGCACATGCACACACCAGAATTTTAATAGACCATGTGTTTGGGATGCTCAGGTCATGGTTCTGCTGCCTTGACATATCTGGTGGAGTCTTGCAGTACTCTCCAGCTACATGTACACAAATGTTCATAGTATGTGCCATGCTACACAATATGATCCTGTGGAAACAGCTGCAGCAGAAACAGCACGGGGCAAGACCACACAGGCTCCCACCATTGTGAAGGCCATCACAGGCACAGAGGAATTCAGAGGAGGAACAACCTGAGCCTGCCCATGTAGGCAGAAGGAGGTGTGCCCAGTATGCCCAGGCTTTGGCAAAGAGGCAATGCATAGCACATACACTGACTAGGTAGGGACCCAGGGAATGACACCTGTCTCTGACTTGCACATACAGTAAATGAGATGTCAAGCATGACACTACCTGTGCTTTACTATGTATAGGGAGTGTACTATGTGCATCCAACATAGTCAGCCCTCCAGCACCATCCTTAATACTGGCACAGCCACAAGGTAAGTCACTCTTCTTATCAATTGCTGAATGGAGTAGTATGATCTGATAGTTGTTTCTATGGTATGGACATGAGCATGCAGGAGAATCGGGTGGCTGAATGGAATGGCAGTGGATAGTGACACCTATATGGGCAGCAAGAAATCCATAACAAATACTGGAGTCAACATACTAGGCAGTACTAGACAAGGTGATAAATCCCACTACACTACATGCAGTGGCCCAAATGTGTGTCCATAGGACACACACATGCATGTCAGTGAGGCTCACATACCCAACACCAGCCGCTGCCAGCAGGACAGGTGTAGATGACCATAAAGAAAGGCTGGGCTAAGGCCTCCAACTGATGGCAATGATGAACAGCCCCCCCCTCCAGCCCTACACAGACAGACTACAACAGGTCTGGCAGTTGTATGTTAGATTTGATGGGTAGGAAGTCTGAAATTGAAATGTAGGTCAATAAAACCTAAGATCTGTACTCTACTGATACATCTCCAGTCTGCATGATAGGTCAGAATACAAAATGAAATGGAAGCCAACAGAGTACCTGAAATACCAGTACAGTCATAGCAAATGTTTAAAGTCATCAGGTGTGCCCCCCCCCCCCCACAATCCTATGTAGAACTGCAGTAACATGAACGTATGGGGTTAATAACAGTGGAGCACAGATTACCTGAACTGGCCCAATTTACAGGATAGATTGTTGCATATGTACAATATGCAGGGGCCATGTGTTCAATATTGCCTGGAAGTGGTCAGCATGTAGGCATGGAAGGTTGCGTCTCAGTGGCCTATGGCCAGTACTGTTGATGACAGGGCCATGTTCTGACAACTGCAGTGCCAACCGCAATGCATCTCAGCAATACCCATGTCAGCAGTTGTCCATACTTACTGACCATATGTCAATATCTGTCACCATCTGAAAGATACACATGCCATGAATGTGGGCCCAGACATACATACAGTACACAGGTGGAAGTACCCTACACAGATTACATAAAATATAACTGTCAACTGCACACACCTTTGGAATTCTACATACAGATTAGCAGCACATTAGTTGTCTGTGTAGTATGGAATACTGATGTAGTCTGGCCAATCAGTGTCAGACCACTAAAGGCACTGTTATAAAGTAATGAGAGGCTGCCTATGTCCCCACACAAAGCAGCATAATGGGAATGTCCCAAGTATATCTGTGAGTCAGCTGCAAGAAGCTTCCATATCACGCATGCACAAAGCTCACCCACCATCAGCCACAGGTTTATCACAGGTCATATCCTTGCTGTATGAAATGAGGAAAGTATGACTCCCACTTCTGTATGAGAAGACCCACAGAATGCAGCATGCTGAAGAGATGCCCCATGCAGGTGTGTCCTTAGCTGTAAGCAGCACCCTGCCAGCATCCAGACCAATGGATTAATATGGCAGGAACTATTGCCATTAACACCTCACACACTTTCCTGTCACCCCAGGGGAATCCAGTGGCTCACAGCCTGGGAAAGTAGGAGTGACAGAATGCACTGGCTTGCTACAGATGGCCTGCATCACAACCAAATGTCCTAAAGTCCTCTGTCAAAGGCCTGTGCCTCACCTGTATGTAGTGCCAATGTTTGTTATCTCATGGGGTCCCAACTAACAGCATAACACAGTCAACTGAACACAAATGCAAGGCCATGTTGACAAATCCCAGTAGCATGCCCACCATGTCCTACTGCATGAACCGTGGACCAACCCCTTAAATATCGCTGGGATGAAAGGACTCCTATAGGGATACTTCTCAGGCATCACTTGCATAATGTTAGGAAGAGGATAGAATAACAGAGTAGAGGGGTGTAGAAGCATGGAAATCATGGAGTGTGTGAAGTCTGAAACTCTGATATGTGACCATACTACCCCTGCCTGCAAACCCAATAATGGGTGGCTAAAAACCTGCTCGTAAACCACAATATGAAGGGGAACTGACCAGATACATCATCCCTGCCTCTGGGTAACCTGAGTGAATCTGTAAAGCTAAGAGGTATGGCCACAGCAGGATATGGCCATTCTGTTACATCAATATATGTACAAGAAGGGAATTCTCAGCCACCACAGTACCAAGGTGCTGGACCATTTACACAGACCCATCAGCAATTGTCTGCAGCTACCGCTCCAGAATGGCATGAGTGTGCAAGAATATGTAGGCTGCAGACCACAATACTGGACACAGCTTCATTCATCTTGTATTTCCCAGGAAATAACTGTGAGCAAATAAGTATATCTGTCAGTAGTTGATGACATAATACATCACAGTGTAAAACAGTACATATGTATGAATATCTCTGCTATCACCAACCATGTAACACAAGCAGCACAGACACAATAGTTGCAATATCCCACTATCTGTCATTGTGACTCCATATTGTCAATCAATCTATAGATATCCTGCAGAAACAGGTTGCTAGCTGTAGGTGTAGAACACCAAACCCTGGACTGGAGTACAACCTACCTGGAATGGATTCACACACTCAATACAGAAAGTCATACTGGGCATGCTCCTAAACTTAGAAAAAAGAAGCCCATGTCTGACAGCACAGTGGACTATACATATCTGTCAGTCACAGATGTATGTGTACACAAACCCCATTGTACACCATTCATGCTTTGCACACACATTGGATAGGAATGCTCACACATATCCAAGGCCAAAACACTATAATATGTGAAACATACACACACACAGATGTGGGGAAGAAAGAGACAGACAGTGACAGAGAGATTCCCATCATGAGCCCTGTCCCACCCACCATACATCCAATTGGCTAATATCACATGATGTGCTGATGCCAATCACTGTAGACATTGCTTTTGGTAGCCCTCAGCCCTATAGTGTCTGTGGTGTTTGTGATAACTCTGTAACACAATAGTACAAATCAGTATTCATCTAGCATTTGTATACCCAGTCCTGTCAAATGTAAAGTTGTGTGTGACTGTGTGTGTGTGTGTGTGTGTGTGTGTGTGTGTGTGTGTGTGTGTGTGTGTGTGTGTGTGTGTGTGTGTGTGTGTGTGTGTGTGTGTCTTTCCAGAGAAATAGTTTATGGCCCATTCACACACACTGCACTTCCCATTGTCCATGTTAACATTCCTGCTGATGTCAGTCACCTTGATATAACCCTCTGGCCAAGTCATAGCAAGTCATAGCCCTATAAGCTGCATGATGCTTGTGTAACAGTGTAGTGTAGAAAACTAGTTTGGTAGAAGTTCTAATCCCAAACATGGCAACTTAGAAATTCTTATGTGTGTGTGTGTGTGTGTGTGTGTGTGTGTGTGTGTGTGTGTGTGTGTGTGTGTGTGTGTGTGTGTGTGTGTGTGTGTGTTGAGTTGAATGGTTTTGAGGCCATTCACAGTCACTATACCTCCCATTGCCCTACTTTAGCATGCCTGCTGATGCCAGTCACCATGAAATAACCTTTTGGACAAGTGCCAGCCCCATAAGCTCTGTGGTGCTTGTGTAGTGTAGCATACTAGTTAGGTAGGAGTTCTAATCCAAGACATGGCAACTATGAAACCGTGTGTGTTTGTGTGAGAGAGTGTGTGTGTCTTTGATGATACCTGATTTTATGGACATTGACACTTACTACTCTCCAACGTATAAGCTCTGTGGCATTTCCGATAACTGTGTAATGCTATAGGGCAGCATAGTAGTTAAGCAGGAGTTCTAATCTTAGACATGGAAACTATGTGTCTTTGTGTGAGAGAATGTGTGTGTTTTTGATGATACCACTGCTGCTGATGTCAGTCACTGTCAAAGATACCTGTGGAGAGCTCTCCAACATATAAACTATGTGGAGCCTGTGATAACTGTGTAATACTATAGTGTAGCATACTAGTTAGGTAGGATTTATTATCCCAGACATGGCAACTGTGAAACTGTGTGTGTTTGTGTGAGAGAGTGTGCGTCTTTGATGATATCTGATTTTATGGACATTGACACTTACTACTTTCCCCTTACCCCTCCTTTAGCACTGCTGCTGATGTTAGTCACCATCAAAGATACCTATGGAGAGCTCTCCAACATATAAGCTCCGTGATACTTGCAATAACTGTATAATACTATAGTGTAGCATACTAGTTAGGTAGGAATTCTAGTCCCAGACATGAAAACTGTTTGTGTTTGTGTGAGAGCGTGTGTGTGTCTTTGATGATACCTGATTTTATGGAAACTAACACTTACTACTCTCCCCTTACCCTTCATTTAGCTCTGCTGCTGATGTTAGTCACCTTCAAATATACCTATGGAGAGCTCTTGAACATATAAGATCTGTGGCACTTGCAATAACTGTGTAATACTGTAGTGTAGCATACTAGTTAGCTAGGAGTTCTAATGCCAGAGATGGCAACTGTGAAAATTTTTGTGTTTGTGTGAGAGAGTGTGTGTGTCTTTGATGATACCCGATTTTATGGACATTGACGTTTTCTACTTTCCTCTTACTCCTCCTTTAGCACTGCTGCTGATGTTAGTCACCTTCAAAGATACCTTGGTACAGCTCTCCAACATATAAGCACTTACATGAGTGCATGGATCGTGCTATCCCTAACAGAACCAAGATGCTATCCTCCAAAAAAGGAAGCCAATCTGGTGGTCTTCTGCCATAAACAAACTCTACAACAGAAAAAAGAAACTGTTGCAAAAAAGAGTAAAATCCCATGATTGGAGGAACTCCCTGGTCAGCCTCAGTAAGAAGCTGAGATCCCTCATAAAATCCTCCAAAGCTAGTTATGAAAACAAAATTGCCACTGATTTTAAAGAAAACCACAAAGAATTCTATAGCTATGTCAAAAACTCAATGGCAACACTCAGATATGCTCTGAGTTACAGCACAATGACACTAAATATACAGAACCAACTGATATTGCCAACATCCTGGCAGATAGGTTCAGTGCTAACTTTACCCCCCACTCACCCCATAAAGGGCTCATCTCTATACCAGAAGAATGCAAAGTTCCTGTAATCACAACTGCACAGGTAAAAACCTCACTCTCCAAAGCCAAGAACACAGCATCCGTGGGACCAGATAACATCCCAGGCTGCTTTCTACATGAACTACAAAATGAACTGACACCCCACCTAAGTACCATGTTCAGTCATAGCCTCACCTCAGGCTTTGTGCTCACTGAATGGTGCACCACGGCGGTTATCCCACTCCACAAAGGGGGAGCCATGACAGACCCCGGGAACTACTACCCCATTAGCCTGACGATCCTGGTCTGCAAGGCCATGGAATGTAACATCATGGAACTCATAAACAAAGACATTGGAGATCTCCAAATTCTGGACCCCACACAGTTCGGGTTTTTTAAAGATAGATCATGTCTCCTAAACCTGATAGACTTCCTTGAACCAGTCACCAAAGCCATAGATGAGGGTAAGGTGGTTCACACAGCCTAACTAGATCTCACCAAGGCATTTGACACCATCCCCCATTCTGGAATTATAGATAAACTCACTAAACTAGGTATAAATCCCTATGTCACAAGATGGGTTGCCAACTGGCTTACTGACAGAAACCATATTATGAAAGTAGCAGACACCAAATCAGACTTCAGACTAGTGACAAGTGGAGTACAACCAGGTTCAGTCCTGTTTGGTATCTATTTCTCTGAAGTACAGGCTAACACAGTTCTTTGGCTAAGTTTGCAGATGACTGCAAACTAGGAGCCATAATCAAAACTCCTAATGATGTGGACATCCTACAAAAGGGACTCACCGAGACAGATGCCTGGTGTCAAAGCCATGGCCTCAACTCAATGCCAAAAAGTACATTGTCATACACTTTGGTAAAAACTCTGTACCCATGAACTACCACATAGTCGGTAGTCTACTTAGCACCAAAAGTGTGATAAGAGACCTTGGGACACAGGTGGACAGTAGTCTCTCCTTTGATAATCACATTGCCACAGTGGTCAGGAAATCCATCTATGTGGCACACCTCATCACAAAAGGTTTCTCATCCAGAAAAAAAGAGGTCATTGTTCCCCTCTACTCATCACTCATTAGACCCATTATAGAGTACAACACCCCTTTTGGTGTGTACCTCACAAGACATCTACAACAACTGGAAAGGCCACAGAAATACCTCACGAAGAGGATTACTCCCTCAAACAGATGCCCTGCGCAGACCATCTCAAAAAACTCCAGCTTTACTCTGTCGCATATCGCCTACTCAGAGACAATCTCTGCCTAACATACAAAGCTATGTCAAACCCAGAGCTGTTGGGCATGCTCCACTTAAAGAAATCCCAATCCCTCTGAGTTACATGCTCTAGGGACATAAACCTTTTCACCACAATAAACAGAACATGCTGGAGGGATAGATTCCTGTTCCAGAGACTTCCCATACTCTGGAACAGACTACCTATCTATGTTAAACAGAGCTCATCATTAGCACTCCTCAAGAAAAATCTTGATGACTGGATGGGAAATAGGAAACTCACCCTGGGGATCACTTCTGTGGCTCTGCTTCACAGGGGCACAGGAAAATAATTTTCTTGCATGGCGAAAGCCAGGGTACCTTTTTGGCTAGGCTTTTATAGGCCCTAGGGACAATAGCTTAGTACCTACCTATGAACCTATGAACCAATAGTGTATGTCAGAAATGCAGAACAATGTAGTAGCAGTAATTACATAGGTATGAGTTTGAATCTCATCCATGGCAAGTGCTTGTGTGTGTACATATGTATGTCTGTACCTCAAAGATTTTGGCCCCATTTACACCCAGTACACATCTCAGAGCCTGACTTTAGCAGTCCTGCAGATATCATCCACCTTAGAAGTACCTGTTGCCAACTCTCAACCATGTGAGGTCAGTGGTGCATGTGGCAAATACATAACATAATGGTCCATAAAGATTGTTAGATAGAGGTTTAAACCTCACCCCTTGCAAATGTAAATGTATGTGTGTGTAGGGTAAGATTATTTTTGGGATCTCCTACCCAATACATCACCCAATGCCCTTTTCTTTCACTGTGAGCAGGACTTCATGTGGGTGTCTGACAGAAAGCATCGCAGAAGGTAGTTGGAAATATCTCTTACAACATACACCGTGGAAACAGGCCAACAAAGAGAAGGGGGATGTTCCAGACATGGGGGCAGAATGTTAGCATTGCTGTTCTACATTTGAAGTAATGTTGGTTTAACAGGGTTTGTGTGGATATGGCTGTTCTACATGATTTAAAGTCTGGTATGACAGTCCTATGTGGTTGAGGAAACTCTCACCTGTAGGGCTATCTGCAGACTGGACAGAGTTTTGAGTCTTAGATGTGGTGTGTTACTCACGCATTTCCTTTCTTTAGAAATGCAGTAGCATGCTCTGATGATTGCAGTCAGTACATGGTGACATCCATGTGTGTTACTGAATTCATATCCCTCAGAAGAGATATGTCACAACAAACCCTGTTACACCAGGAATTTTCTCAGTTTATCACAGTAATATGTCAATATTGGCATTGTGTCTGTGCCTCTGTCCTCCAAGTTTGTCATCCTTTGTCCATATGTCATGCAGTAAGAGGTGCATATGTACAGTATATCATTATTTACTGACATCATTCCTGATAAAAAGCCAGTGATATATCAGACTGATAGACATTTTATGCACAGTAGGCCTTATAGCTGAGGACAAAAACCTAGGCATTCTGTTGTAGTCTATACAGTAGTGAGGTTGGTGTACTTATGGTGATTGTTGACAGAGTTTCAGTATTGTGTAGCAGTGTATTGTGAATATGTTACTTAGCTTGTGTACAGACTGTGGTAGATGTCAGTGTTCTTTGTCCTGTTCTATCAGTCGTTGCATGCTGCTCCAGTTTCTGGTACCCTGTCAGCATATGTTTGTAGGGCCAGACTGCGCCATGTCCCATACTACAGTCAGGCATCAGACTACACTGTGAATTCGGCCAGTATATGTAGGGTTAGTGTCTGAATGGCAAATATGAGGATGGTTTTGTTCACACAGTCTATATACTGTGCTATTAATTAGGCTTACTATAATGTGACTGTGACTGTGTTAAGGCTGGTTGTGGGTATGCACTTTCACACTGGTGTCTGTTATTCCATGCTGTTACATGTTTGTAGTGCCTGCTATATTTACAAGAACATGTGTATCCCCCCACAGGAAACTTGGGCCAGTGCTGTGACAGTCTGCCTGTAGTTTACACAGTGCTTTGTGACATGCCTAGCAGCTCAGTGTATTTACTTAGTGTGAAGTTATGTCCAGATATTTTTCAGGTGTACTGTTGCCTGGCCACCATATGTGTTGTGTATTTCAGAAAAAGCAGTGGGTTGATGTGAAGATGTATGTCACTAACTATTGGGAAGTATGTGGACTTGGGACCTCTACTCCTATGGTTAATATGTGTTAGGACAGACAGGAGGGTGTGACTGCATCAACTGTTTGAGCTTATCTATTCCAACATTTGTGTGATATCCCCATTTTCATGGCTGTAAACATCCCCTTTATCAGGCTTGGTCCACACTTCTTGCACTAAGGAATTCTATGTATACCTCTGGACTGACCAGATTGTGTCAGACTGTCCATGTTTGTTGGTCATATTTCTGCTATATTCCACAGAATCATTACTGTTATTTGTGTGGTACTTCACTATGATGGGCATATATATATATATATATATATATATATATATATATATATATATATATATATATATATATATATATATATATATATATATATATATATATATATGTGTGTGTGTGTGTGTGTGTGGGTGCGTGTGTGTATGTGTATGGACATGTATACATATATCTACATATGTATATGTGTAACTACGAGTGTTGTATATACCTTCCCAGATGTATCCCACCATATGTATCTGATATGTGTATATTTAGATATAATAACATGACTGATTCAACACTATATTCACTTACAAGTACTAAACAGTTGTAGTAGTCAAAGCAGTTGTTCACTACTATTCATTATGTGGACTGAATGATATATTTGCAAAAACAGATGGCTTAGTGATTAATGGCTGTGACTATAGCGTACAGGGTCCTGGGTTCAAGACCTGCAAGGGCTGTTTATTTTGTTGTTAGGCAGAACAAGGACTGTTGGACACAGAGTGCTTAAGGCAGTTTTGAGCAGCTTTAAGTGGATTTGTGCATTTTTATGCGACGGTAAGTGGTGCTAACGTACAGTTAAATGAATAGGCTCTTACACAGTGTAGGCTTCACTTACCAGTGTGCAAATGTGCTTCGCATTTACATTTAAGAAATGCTTACACCTATTAAGCATAGCTCAGCCCTGGTAACCAGTGATTACATTCCAGTCTGATAAAATAGCAGGGTAATGACATCTTTAATAAGTGTATTTAATTCCATGTATATAACATGCTTCTATGTGCTGTCATTACAGTAGCAAGGGGTATGAGTGTATGGGACACCTGAGTATACATGGCTAGTACAACAATCTTTTCTCGTTTTATGTATTTCATACATGGGTAGTATCCCAGGTTATATGCAGTCACACTTGCATGTATTGTATCATTATGCTACTACTTTTAACAGTGCTTTTCCAAGTAAGAGTAGATTTCAGATTGTAGTACTGGAACCATACACCCCTGCATGCAAAGCTGGACTCTGAGTACTGACTATTGTATTCATGGTGTGTGAGCTGTATGTTATTAAGTATCTTCTATTGGATATTGATCTGCTATGTGGATATTAACTGTAGACTACTATGTATTTAGGACATGTCATTGAGGGCTGCTGTCATGTAGTAATGGCATACCTATCAGAGTCAAATGTATATCTGTCAAAACATTCATCCTAATGCATAACTTGTTGGCTAGCTGATTTCTGTCTGCCCTCTGTACAAATGTGCAGATGTCAGGTATCCATCTTGGCTGCTTACAGGCAATCAATGATTGACTGACACTGACATGTCTGCCCAGCTGTGTTATGAATGCCACAGCTAAGAAACCCCACGCTGTATGCACCACATGCCATGGATACCTCAACCAGACTATCACAGTCAACAGAACATTCTTCGGTACAGGTCTCTAAACCAGACACTGGCCATGTTATGTAATATAAGTAGGATACATGTCAATTGGAGCACCTCATTGGCCTCTGCAAGAGAAAATCAGATCATTGGATGTTGAATTTGACTGTCACCCTGGGGATCACTCAAGTGGCATTGGTTGATAGATGGCCTGCTAACAAATGTCAGGTGGTATGATACCAGTGTACCCACATGCCCTACTCTTCTCATCTCTCCATGGACATTAGCCTGGTAGACACCTAGGAACACCTGCACCAATGGACCCAAGTACTGCCAAATGTGTCAATGTGCATTACTGAAAATAACAGTGTCTGTGTGTTTGTAAATGTGTAGTTGAGAATACCCTGAGGGCCTTCTCACCCACTACACCCCCATTGCCATACTTAGAAATGTCTGCTGCTGTAATTGAAGTTAAATGTACCTTGTTACACTCTTCACCCTATGGGCTACCTGAAGATTGCAGTACCAGCATAACACTGTAACACTGTTCTACAAAGTGGTAGATAGGCATGGGTTACCCTCTGAGTCTTGGCAATGCCTATCTACCCATTTGTAGAACACTGTTATGCTGGTACAAATATGCACATTCACACACATACACACTGGTATGTGTGTGAGTGTGCATATTTGTAGGAGACAGCATTCTGACCCCACATTCTCCAAATACAATAAACCTTGCCATACATTATAAGGAATAATGATGCTGCTGACATTAGGAGAGCCATGACAAACCCTCACCCTACTATCCCTGTGGCATGTGCAATAAATGCATGTCCCTGTAAAAGCACTGATTAGATAGACAAGAGGTTGTATTGCAGTCCTGGTCAATGTGTGATTGTTGGTATGTCAGAGTATTATCATGGGTTTCAATGAGTACAATATCCAATGTGGATGTGGGTGCTGGGTATAATGTCTATACACCAAGGTACCCCCAGTACATGTCCACTGTATGAGGACCACTGTCACCATCAACCATACAGGTAACTGATTACACTATCCAGCCCAATGATGCATGTACTGTGTGCAAAATCTCTGTAACAGAATAGACTCACTGACAAGGTAGTTAGCACTGCTAAACCCAGGTCTGTCAAATGTGTATATGACTGTATGTGTTTGTCAACATATATATGACAGTATGTCATACTATGTATTGTTCATTAACACCCAGTACATCCTCCATTACCATACTGTACAAGGGCTACTGATGTTCTTCACTTAGGAATCTCGGGACACACCTCACCCTAAAATCTCTGTGGTGTGGGTGTATGCAATTAAAGCCAAACACATTAGTAGCAATAAGTACCTAGGTTAGGGTTCTGTTGTCAGTTTTGCCAAGTAAGTGTGTGTGTATGTGAAGGGATCTACTTCAGTTTGCAGAAAATATATGTCCCAGGAGATCATTTGTCTGAGAACTAACTGGCTAAAGGTAACATTTCAAAGCAATCATCTTGTGTAAATATATTCATGCAAAACTAGTAGTGGATGTGTACATGCCCTCTTCCCCACTGTACAGCTGTACAGAGATACAGGAGATGGTATTCATACATGGGTGTGGTTGTTGTGGCCACAGCCACCCATATTGGGTTTATTGTTGTTGGTATCCCCCCGCTTAGTGTGCTGTTACACTGTACAGTTTATGTTAACAAGTTAAGTAGTTGTTATTCACACTATGTGTGGTTGTATGCTACCCCACACCTTCCAAAGTGGGGGGATGTGCCACCAGCACACCTATGTTTACCAACTCCAGGATTGCACTACATTGGGGAAGAAGACATATACCCTGCTAGTACCATCGTCAATGACATTAAACTGGCAAACTGATTATTTCCTGATGTGATGTTATGACAATTTGGTCTGGATGGAATTACATAGGCCAAAATGATTTAAATGCAAGATGAAATATGATATGAGGACTGATGTCAATAGTTAATGCCTGACCTCTGATTTGCAGATCTCATCATCAGCAGTGCATGTATGAGCAATAAAATCCAATTTGACTGACAACCTTCAAAGCTTAATGTGGATATGATGAGTGTACACACCCTTGTCGACATGCCAGCCTCTTCCATGGTATGGAATGGGGCCACAATACTGCATATGTTAACATTACACACACCTTATATGTGACATATGACCTACACAATCCAATGCAATATCAAACAAATGTGTAAGTCATGCAGATGTTGAATGAGATGCATACAATATGTGGGTTGCATAAATGTGCACACCCTTAACACAATGGTTTGTTGCAGCACCTGTTAAGTGAACTACAGCAGTCACTATTCCTGGAAGGGTTATACTAGCATGGCCCATCTTCACTTGCCATTATTTGGTCACTCTGCCCTACAAATGCCCCTCAACTCTGCCGGATTGCAAGGTCAGTTCATGTGTACAGCCCATGGAGGTCATACAGTGGCTTTACTATTGCTGTGGAGTCAGGGTTATATCTGGAGCAATTCATGACCTTGACTTTGTTCAGATACACCCATTCTTAGTGAGCTTTTGATATATACTTCAGTTCACTGTTGTGTTTCAGGATGACACCTCTCCCCATCCTCAGCCTCATTGCAGATGCTTGACAACTATGGGCCACACATGAGTGTTATATTGCAGTGTTCCAAATTCTGAACGCCATGTCTATTGGCCTAGTTCCTGTTAATGAACAGCAAACCTAAAGGTCTACACTGGCACCAGCAAGGCAAAAATGGGAATGGTGGCCCTGAGGTGGAGTGAGGTGTTGCTTGTACACCACATGTATCTTTATGAATACTGTCTGTAGGTTTCAGCCTTGTTCTCATGACACCATTACACATTGCAACACATGCCTTTGGGAGACTTGATGTTATGCATATGCTACCTGTAGAGAGCCTGGTATGATATTGCCTGTGGAACAACTCTTCTGTCTGATTACCCTAACCCATAGGCCACACTTATGCAGATTCCAGGTGATTGTCGACACAGGTACTGCACAGGCAGTACTTGCTAGACATTCCTGCAAGTCTCTCAGTGTTGCTGCATGTTTCTGGGCAGCCTCTGTGACCAGTTTGCAACATGTGCTGTCATCTGTTTTGGATGGGTATCTGTTTATTTTCTATATTAATGTTGTCCCATACTTCATACACACATACATGACTGAGCTGTTTGCCATGGTATATGCAATGATGAGGTAAGGCTACTTTTCTCACTCCTGAGTGCTACCTTTTGGATATGGGATCCATTTCATGGTTTCTAAGATGTGTGCAAGCCACGGCTGCCTCTGTTGCAGGTGAGTGGGCAAATGTCATGGACATACTTCTTGGACAGCAGACCATTACTTGGTGTGACATTGAAGCCCTGTACTTGATGGAAGGCGTGTACTCAAGAAGAGTGAATGCTGTCAGTACCTCACAAGCTGCTTCCACAATATGTTATTTGGAGTGTGTGCACACATATGCTTTGAGTATTTGTTAAGGTATGTATTCCCCATATTTGTTGTCCTAACATAAAATTCCATATTACACATTCATTGTTCATGTTAGGATCACATTACAGGTTGTAAAAGGTATGGAATGTGGTATTTTGATTTGCCATTGTTTAGATCACAAACAGTTGCCATTGTAATAGTGGTGTATAGACTGTTGTAGCCACTGTATAAGGGCAATGTTTCAGACATGTCCCTACTGTAGGCCATTTGTCCCATCATTATGTTCATCTCTGTCCACACATCTTGCACTAACAGGTTGTTAGGTATACTGCAGGACTCTTACATACCCTTCAGATATGCCACCATGGTGACCACTGTGATGCAGTGCAGTTAACAGCAACAATAAGTGAACATGTACAGCATGCATTATGGGTAGGTATGTTAAAGTTGTGCATTGCAGATAGGATGGCCATAACATATTGGCAAACCTGAACAAAATAACTCCATGCTCACCAGCTACAGGCTGCTGCCCCAGTTGTATACTAGAGGGACCGAAATAATTGTGTGAGAAATGTAATTTCAGTAGCCACACCTGTGGCATTGGTACAGGGTGGGAGTAGCATTTCAGCACATCAACAGTACAAACCCCCAATACTAGAGATTATGCATATCTGTTCATAACAACACTGCAGCAGCAGACTATCTTATCTGACATATGCATCTAGATACTTTACAGATGAAAACAGATAAGCAACAGTGGTCAACTAATTTGTCCTGGCGCCTTACCTGCACACTCCTTGTCCATTGTGTGGGTGGCACCCACCTCCACAATGCTGTCTTCAGCTAGCTAGCTTGTTCGCCGGCAGGTGCCCCAAGGCTGGCGAGGAGCTCCTCAGCATGTGTCAGTGGAGGCTGAATGGCATGACCCCTACCTATGGCTGTCCAGTCCCTCATAACTGCAGTGGTACACTGATGGGTGTGGTAGATCAGATCCATGCAGCGATGCTGCACCTGCTCATAATTGCAGTTGTGCAGGCTGACATCGTTTACCATGTGGATGAGCTCATTTCACAGGGTGGTCCTCTCCTGCAGATCTAGGGCCCTGCACCCAAAAAGGATGGCATGATGGACTATGAGGAACTGGATTATAGCAACATTTTCCAGGGGTGTGTATGCGGGCAGGTATTCCCGAGACATTGTACCTGGAAGACATAAACAGGAAAAAAGGTCAGAGGACCTCATACAGTTGTCCACATGCACATCAACAGAGGGTATTACTTGCAAATAATCCAGACTATACCATAACACTGTAAGCTATCATGGCTTGAACATCTTGCATTACACTCCTGGCTCTGAGCTACCCAGTTTCCCCAATGTTGGACACTTAATGGCATAATCCACTACACACCATTCATTTCTGTGCAGAAGGATGACAGTGGCCATCTTCCATGTGGGTGGTGTGTGGATGTTGGCATAAGTGTGTTTGACTGTAGTGTGTGATGGGACTGTGAGCACATGCTGTGTTAATGTAGGAGGCAAACTGTGATGCTCTCATGCCCCATGGAGACTTGTCGTTGTTACCATCAGTCGGCATTATCTCCATGCTCACCATTGATGTGGGAAGGAGTGTGAGTGATGTGCATATCTCCCTGTACTATTGTTGTGGACAGGGTGCCACTGTTCCTGACTATCCTGTGTGATGCAGGTTGCCTGTATCCATGGCATGTGTGTATGAGGTGTGCTTTACCCTCAGTGCAGGTTGACTTGTGTTATTGGCTCTGAGACTGCGTACATATGATTCCATATAGCTACAGTGGATATGAAATGTACACACCCCTTTTACAATGCATGGTACTTGTGCAATTGGAACATGACCTCACAAAAGCACATGTTGACACAATCCCCACCAGTGATGTGTCCTATAGCCTGCTCAGTTCAATAGGGAACATAACAACATGTCCCGTGGAAACATATAGGTTCATAGATTCATATGTGTGTACTAGGCTAATGGCCCTGGAGCCTTTACAAGCCTAGCGCATGGGATTACCTTGCATTGTGCCACCCAAACTTAGATCCCATTGCCTCTTTCAAGTAAAGCCACTGGAGTAATCCCTGTGGTGAATTTTCTATTTTGCATCCACTCATCAAGATTTCTCTTGAAGAGGGCCAGTGAGGTGCTCTGCTTGACATGTATGGGAAGTCTATTCCATAGAATGGGCAGTCTCTGGGTTATGAACCTGTCCCTCCAGCATATGGGAAGTAATAGTACAGTAAGCCAGTTGAATGTGTGTGCACACCCTTGCACTGGTATGTTGTGTAAACATCTGCTGAGATGATTACAGCATCCATTTCTCTTGGTTTGTACTCCATCATATCACATCATCACTTGGCAATGGTTGCTCACCTTCCACGAAACAGCTTTGTTTCTTTTTAAATAGAATTTTACAGGTTATGGGTCACATTTGAGGTGAGAAACATTTCAATATGACTTCCTGTGGTCTCATTGGCATACATCACACAGACCTGGCATTCCAACAGGGGTGTGTACACTTTGATATCCAGTGTATATGGGTGTTGATACAGCTGTTAGTGGTAGGTGTGGACAGTGGGTCATAACACAGTTGTACACTTCTCTGATTACTATGTGATAAGCATGCCTACTGTAGTGCCCATATCAGTGTCATGGCAATGCAACAATCAGTAGCAGTGTGCATTTTATTTTGTTCTATGCAGTGACAGTGTGGACATTGTCCCTTTACCTTTCCTGTATGGAAGACATCCTTCCTGTGTGTGGGCAGCAGTGTTACAGAGAGCAGGTAGCTATATCTCTTACAACAGGACTTGTGGACACAGGCCAATTACATGTTTGCATAAGGTTCCAGGGTCCAGACCTAGGTACAATGTGTGAGTATTGCTGTTATATGCATTGAATACTACTAGTTTTACAGGGTTTGTGTCTACATGCTAGTTTTGCATGGAATGCAGTCTGTCTGCATAGCTCTCAACTGTGGGCCTATCCACATGATGGCCAGAGGATTGGCTATGTTTTGTCTGTTCCCCACACAGGTCTTGTCTCTGACATATCAGTGGCATTCTCTCCATTGATTGCTATCAGTACATGGCAACATCCATTTGTTTCTGACTTCATATTACTGAGTAAGTGTATGTTGCAACCATTCCTATAACACCAGCAACTTTTACGGTGTATAACAGCAATATTTCAAATATGGCCCTGTGTTTCAGCCTCTGTCCTCCACCTATATACCAGGCTTTGTCCAGATGTCATGCAGTAAGAGGTTGATCATTAATGGTCTATCATTATTTAGTGCTGAGATTCATGCTATCATTCCAGTGATGTTGTGGACTCCCACATAAGTTTTGGGGTAGGGTCCATATATATGAGGGCTACAGCTGGACAAAACATGTGTGACTCTGTACAGTCTGGAGGTCAGTGTATGGAGAACACAGTTATATGCCCTTGTAAGACATTTTATGGGGGAGGGATATTCATTTTTTTAACCTAAGCTGTTACAGCATGTGAGGGATATCAGTAATAAGAAACATTAAGGTATATGGCTGTACATTTTCATATGTTTCACCATGGGAATAATGGTGGGCTAGAGCTTACTGTCTTGCACACAGTTCTGTTTGTCAGTGTGATAGTGGCATTATAAGTTAAGTATTGTTATGTAACAGATGCATTTACATTGTGACAACGGATTCTTTCCCCCTAGGGGGTTGAGTACAGAGTGTAATTGGAGGCTGTTGAACTACATCTGTAATAAAGTGTTGAGTGATTCTCATATTCAAGGCAAGTGTGTTTTTCATTGATGTACTACTTGAAGGCTTTAACCTAGACAGCAAAGTATGTTATGTTTTGCAGATTACTGTATCATATGTTTTCTTTGAGAGTTGCATTAATCAGTTATTATGTATTTCAAACATCTTAAATGCTATAAGCAATGGCATAAACAACTGAAATAGTACACAAATACACATTTTTATGTATGCAAACCGAGTGTGATGTCATGTCCTTTGCATTGTGTGTGGGTATATGTTTCATGCAATAATTCTCATTTGGAGGAAAGAATAAGACACTGGCCATTTGAAAAGGTGGCAACTGTAGGAATAATGGCTGTTTGATGTGCTGTGCATCCTGTATATATACTCTCTCTCTCTCTATGCATATATATATATATATATATATATATATATATATATATATATATATATGTAAGTATTTATATATTTATTTATGTATTCATGTGTGTGTGTGTGTGTAAATATATATATATATATATATATATATATATATATATTTTTTAACTTTATTTTTTTATTTTACATTTGTTAACTGGGAAACTCCAACTGGATACAGGTCCATTTTCAGTGGAAACCCGGGGAGAAAAGCTCCATATTTACAAAAACAAGTGTAAATACTGTGAAATTATTCTAGTAAGTTATCACAAATAATCAGAAATTTGTTTAACAATATGTTCACACAGGTACATGTTTTTCTCACATACAGCAAAGGTTAGAAGCAAGTAGCTGAGAAAGAAATAGTTAAAGATTTCATCTGAAAAAGGAAAACACATATATTAAAGTGGTTATCATACATGGTGTAGCGTTAACTTTAAATCTTTCCAGTAAGTGGGTGATACACAGAATTTTAAACAGTTAGAGAGTCAGAGTTTTATTCTTGTAGTGAGGTTCTCATTTATGAATTATGTTTGAGTGGGGTTTAGTCAGGGTTTGTACAGGGACAGAGCCACTGCATTTTTAGGTATTTCCTAAGGGATGTTTTGAATTGGGATAAGGAGGGGTCAGTGGTGAGTTCAGCAGGAAGTAGGTTCCAGTTTTTACTGGCAGAGTTGGAGAATAGTAATTCACAAGCTGAATTATTGGTTTTAACAGTTTGCACTAGCAATTGTTTGGAAGAGCGAAGGGATTTTAGGTTAATGTAGAATGTAATAATATTTTCCGGTATGGGTGTACTGTCTGGTTGGTAGAGGATTTTGTGAGCAACTATTAGCTGGTTATATTGCAGTTGATAGGATAGTTCAAGCCAGTCTAATGATTGAAGGTTAAAGCAGTGATGGGTTCTATAAGCTGATCCTGTGGTAAATCTGGCAATGTTATTGTAGCACCTAATAAATTTATTGAGGTTTGATTTGCTTAGGTTTATGAAGATGGGTGAGGCATAAAGAAGGGTCGATAGCAGATGTGTATGGGCAATAACAATTCTAGCAGATGGGGTTAGGAATGGTTTAATCCTGTATAAAGAGCCTAATTTTTTATTAACTGTTTTAATAGTTTTGTGTATGTGAGCATCAAACTTGAGGTTGTTGTTGATGATCACTCCCAGTAGTTTAGTACTAGATTCTGTGGAAATTATGGTACCATTGTTAGATATTATGGTGAGAGGTGATGAGGGGACCTTGTGAGTGGGGGAGAAGAGTAATAGTTTGGTTTTATTTGGGATTAATAGTATTTGGTGACCAGTGAGCCAGTTCTCTACTTTGTTGAAAGTGATTTGGGACAATGATTGTAAATCTGTGGGGGAGGTGGCAGAGCAGATTAGGGTTGAGTCATCTGCATACTGAATACAAGTTGCATTAAAGATGACTTTGTGCAGGTCATTAATGAATATGGAGAATAGGAGGGGAGCTAATATAGATCTCTGTGGGACTCCAAGGGTCACTGGTAAAAGGGATGATAGGTTATTATTCCATAGTACAGCTTGTTGTCTGTCACTTAGGTAAGAATGAAACCAGGTAATTGCTAGGTTATCTATGAAGAGTAATTTTAATGTGTTTAAGAGTAGCTGGTGATATACCATAGCAAATGCCTTGGATAGGTCAAGGAAGAGGGCTGAGGAGCACTTATTGTCATTATGGTTTTGATGTATTGTATGGGAGAAGGAGAGAAGGGCTGAGGCTGTACTATGGCAAGGTCTAAATCCATGCTGGGAGGGGGATATGAGAGTTTTTTGATTCAGATAGGCAAGAAATTGCTTGTGGATACATTTTTCCATTTTTTTAGCCAAGGGAGACAGAATGGCTATAGGCCTATAATTTGAAAGTTCAGTGGAATCTCACCCTTTATGAAGAGGAACAATGTGGGAGATTTTCCAGATGTGGGGGATATAGGCTTTAGAGATAGTTCTATTGATTAAAATTGATATGGGGTATGCTATTTCATTAGCGGCTTTTTGGAGATATTCTGCAGGTATTAGGTCTGCTGAAAGGATGGTGGGTTTCAGTTTTTTAAGCACTTAATAAAAGATGTTGGTACTGGATCAAGCTTAAAGGGGATCTTATTATCAGGTGTGGGGTTGGTGGTACTTGGGGTATAGGGAGATAGCTTACTGGCTAGGGATTGCACGGTTTCTGTAAAGAAAGTGTTAAAGGTGTTAGCAACAATTTTAGGAGGTTGTTGGAGGGTAGTTAAGAGGGTAGGGGTAGTTGATTGGTCTGGGTGGAAAAGTTTCATTATGCCTGACCAGAATTTTTGTGGTTGATTTTGGTGCTTTTTTTGCAGATTACAGTAGCAATTATTTTTGTCTAGCATAATAGACTTCTTTGTATCATTTCTCAGCTGTTCATATATAAGATGGTATTTTGGAGATTTAGTGGTTCTTCAGGAGTTTGACGCTTTGTTTCTACTAATAATTTATTGTCTTGTATCATTGGACAGCCATGGGTATTACTTATTGGGGTTCTGATAGTGCATGGGGGGCATGGTTATATCAGGATAGCAAAGAATGTAGAGTTAAAGTATGAGACAACTTCATCTGTGGAAGGAAGTATAGGTTGGACAGTTCACATGTGTGTTTCATTCTCTGAATGAGTCTGAATAACCTTCTAACACCTTCTAATGGTTTTTTCTAATGGTTTAAAAGATTTTCTTTTTTTTGATTATATTCTTTTTTTGATTATATACTTCCAAGGTCAGGCTGCCTGTTTTATATCTTATATATGTTGTTTATGGTTGTTTATTAATTTCCAGTCCTTTCTTTTTCTTTTGTTAGGTTTATTTATTCTGGTTGGGGAAGATATAATCTGGGAGAAGCCATGCAAATTTATATGGGTGAAGGTGAAGTCTGAAGTGCAAGTATTCCAGTCGATATTAACATCCCCGAAAATATTGGTTGCATGGTGGCAGTTAGTGGAGAGCCATTGGAGGATACCCTCCAAGGTATTTCTGTTGTCACCTTGGGGAATATAGATAATACAATGTTTATAGATTTGCAATTGTTGAGTTGGACCTTTGTGATGAGTATTTCTGCATCGTTAGTAAAGAAGGCATTTGGTGTACTAGTTTTGGATACTTCCAGAGTGGATTTATATAAGATGGCTGCCCCCCCCCCTTT
Source organism: Protopterus annectens (assembly GCF_019279795.1). Classification (NCBI taxonomy): domain Eukaryota; kingdom Metazoa; phylum Chordata; order Ceratodontiformes; family Protopteridae; genus Protopterus; species Protopterus annectens. Next base: position 1,947,830,767 of record NC_056733.1, read on the forward strand.
TTTTTCTTAGAGATGCGATCAAGTCTTAATATATTGTACCCTGTGGGTATAATTTAATTATCAATGGTAGTAGGCTTGAGCCAGGTCTCGGTAAAGCATAGTATATCAGGGGAGTGGACATCTAGGAGGGCATGCAAGTAGTGAATTTTCCTGTTTATAATTCTAATGTTTAGGTGACACACTAGGAGTGAGTTGGGGGCATTATTTGAGTTTTGTAGGCTAGTATGGGTGTTATTGGTGGAACTGATAGTAACAGGTGGGGTTGGGCCTGGGTTAGGGTGGATGTCACCATCCACTATGAGGTTAGGTAGTAATCTAATAGCAAGTTTCTGGAGTTTTAATAAGAGTTTGTGGTAGTATTTAGTTCTAGGATTAATATATGAAGCACGAATGGAATGTTGAGTTTTTGCATTAGAAGGGTTTGATGAGATGTGGGGTAGTGGTTGGTTAGAATTATGTGGCTGATTAGTAGTACTGGTTTTGGTTCTAGGGTAGTGGGTGCCAGGGAGGTGTTGGTATTCATAGGCTGTGAGAAGATAGAGAATTATAAGTGGGGGTATTAGGCAGTAAACAAGATTAGAGTTTGAAGATTTATTAAAGTATGTGGAGGCATTGTAGAAATATTTGAGTAATGCTTGTTTAAAATAGAGTTGGGATGTTTATAATTAGCATATAGTGAGAGACTGGCGAGAGTTTGAGTAATAGGGCTGGGTCCTGTGAATGATTGGTTAATGCTGATTAATTCTATTGAGTGGGAGAGGTATCAGATGAGGGGGATTGGCAAGGTGATAATAAATGTAGGACAACTGGAGTGGGTGGGAATTGGGGGCAGGGTAGGGGAGTGGAGTGAGCCCACAGGGCGAACAGAGCAGGAAGGGCTAAAAGAAGAAGAGGTTTGAGGAGAACAATCAGTGGAGTGCTGAAATCTAAAGGTAAGTATGATGAGATATATAAGGAGGTAAGAGGCTTAAAAAAGATAGAAGTGGTATTACAGCAGAGTGATATAACGAAATATTTGTATGGTTATACTGGGACCACAGTATATATATATATATATATATATATATATATATATATATATATATATATGCATATGTATATATGTGCATGTTTGTATGTATCATTAGAATGTTTAGTGCTTCCACATTGTACATTCCCTATAGACTGACTGTTCTGCAAGATATGTTAGAGAAATCATCCCAGCAGTTTAGAGCAGAGATGGCTTACTGGTATCTTTTTGTGGCTATGTTGTTCAGGGTCCTATGTTCAAGACTTGCAAGTGCTGGTTATTTTGTTGCAAGGCAGATCAGTTCAGCTGTGGAGGAAGGAATAATGGCAATAATTACAAGAGATCCCTATTTTGGCCCCTTCACCCCCATTTACAATGCCTTTAATCAGAGGTTTGGCAGTGAGAGGTGCAGAGTGTGGATCTGATGTCCGAATGCAATACATATTTATATTATATATATATATATATATATATATATATATATATATATATATATATATATATATATATATACACACATACACACACACACACACACACACACACACACACACACACACACACACACACACATATATATATATATATATATATATATATATATATATATATATATATATATATACATAGTGAGAGAGAGATAGAGAGAGAGGGATTCACTTTATGTCCTCGAAATACTCAAATATCAAAATGCAGTATTTCGAAGCTATAAAGTCGAATTTTTGAAACCACGAAAACTCAGAACCGTAAAATTCAAAATCAAACACACCGGAGATTTTGAATTTCGCACTTATACTTCACGCACACAGACACACCTACCTGAATCCATAACCACAGCAAAACTTCAGAAGCATGAAATTCAAAACCACAGGTATTCGAGGTTTTGAATTTAGGGCTTCTGAGCTTTTGCTGTTCTCTGGATTCCACTTTATGGGCTCAAAATACTGAATTTCGATATTTCAGTATTTCGAGCTTTTAAAGTGAATCCATATGTAGACATGTATGTCTACATATGCATACACACACACACACACACACACATATATATATATATATATATATATATATATATATATATATATATATATATATATATATATATATATATATAGATATATATATAGATATTTGTATATGTACATATACAAATAGATTTTCCTTACTGTTTAATGACTGTACTACATGATATGTTTGAAAAAACATCACACATGTCCACAGCTCAAATGGCTTAGTGGTAACTTGCCGTGCCTTTGGTGAGCATGGGTCCTGGGTTCGGGACTTGCAAAGGCTGATTATTTTGTTGTTGGGCAGAACAAGGGCTGTTGGATACAGAGTGATTAAGGCACTTTTAAGCAGGTTTGTGTGGGCTTGCGTAGTGGTAAGCAATGTTAACTTCCAGTTAAATATGCTTATAGACAGCCTGAAAAGCATTTAATCTGTGTAGGCATTGTTTAGCGCCACGCAAACAGGTTTAAACTCGCTTACTACTGCTTAAAAGTGCTTACTCCCATTTATCCTTGAGCTAACTTCTTTAAAAGAAAAGAAAAAAGGGGTGATAGGAAAGTGGTAAAAAAGGTGGCACAAAGAGGAAAAGACAATAGGGAAAGTAGCTAGGGATGTGCAGGACGGGTGTAGGGAAGGTCCATAGCTGTCCATTTCTTCTACAGCAACAGCTGTGCATATATACTGAATTTGGAGGTATATTTGGACACTCAAACCCCTAAGAAAGAGGTGAAGACAACAATAATGTGTTGGGAAGTCAATTAGACCAGATTATATGTGTGCTGTGGACACGTGTGTGAAATGGACAGCTATGAATGGGGTGATTTTTTTTTCTTGGGAACAGCTTGCCCTTTTTTTTCTTAAGGTAAGAGTGAGATGTTGGAGAAGGATAGTAGGTATATTTGGGGATGTAGGTTGGGTAGGAATACACACAAGACAGACAAGACAGCATACAGGGCTGATATATGGCACATATGGGGGTAAACACCTTGGACGGGGAGGGTTGTTTGGAACTTGGAAGCCCATGAGCCCCCAAATGGAAACAGTGGGACTGAGGTCCCCATCCATTGGCAGTCACCACTACACTTTCATGGCCCTGAAGGTGGCTGTGTTGTAGAGTTGAGCAGGATGGGCAGGCTGACCCTCTAATTGTGCCCTCAAGCTGGTGTAGCAGATCTCAAAACTCCCTTCAGAGCTTGCTATGTACCAATCCCCAGACCTGACTTCAGGTGACAAGATGCTGTCCGCGCTTGCTCCGGGGGGGGGGGATGAGCCCCATTCCCTTAGGTGGTTCCACTCAAAAGTGGTGCAGGACCAGCAGATGAGGAGGTGCAGGGGTGGGTCTCAGACATGCTGGGGTCTGGTGCCACAGCTAGATGAGGTGGGAGAGGTGGGTCTGCTGGGACTGGCTTTCCCAAACGTGCTATGGTGTTGCAGTTTTTGAACATATATGGGTTAGTAATAGTCAACACAATCCAGTATTAATGCAACAAAACATGGAGAACACAGACCATAAAACTAATAACTAACAAAAGAAAAAATGGTCTGGACATGCTGAAAAGCTGTAAATAATTTATTCTGCAATAAAATACAAGCACTTTCACCCTGCCATAGTGCTGGGCTTTTTCAAGTAAAAACAAATACAGATAAAGAACCAGTATAAATACTCTCCCCTTGAAAAAGGCACCAAAAATCCCTTAAAGAAACATTCATTTCTATCCACATAAATTGCTCTGGAAATAACTTCGCAAAAATATAAAACACAGGGCTCAATGATCATATTTCAATTAAACCATATTTAATTTAAAAAGCAAAAATATTATAGTCATTCACATACAATGGTATTTTTGTTACTGGAAACTGGAAATGCATATTAATTGTCTTGGGCAACCACAATATTTGTTTACATTACTTTGGATAGGTTGTAGTAGCATATTTTGGTTATTGGGACATTTTATGATCACCAACGATGTATACATACACACACACACACACACACACACACACACACACACACACACACACACACACACACACACACACACACACACACACACATATATATATATATATATATATATATATATATATATATATATATATATATATATTTAGCTTTTAAATATTTGTCATGTGTTTTATATTTTTGCGAAGTTATTTCCAGAGCAATTTATGTGGATAGAAATTAATGTTTCTTTAAGGGATTTTTGGCACCTTTTTCAAGGGGAGAGTATTTATACTGGTTCTTTATCTGTATTTGTTTTTACTTGAAAAAGCCCAGCACTACAGCAGGGTGAAAGCGCTTTTATTTTATTGTGGGACAATCCAGTATTAGTTATAACAGCATGCACAGATATTCCCATTAACCCAAAACACCAGATTTGGAACAGTTGTATAGCAAACAAAACACATGCATATATGGAACCACAGTGGCCATTACAACAGCATGTAGCTCACACTAATAGCAACAGGCCACTAATGATAGTATTTCAACATGGGAAATTAATAGAAACACATTTTAATATTTGTTGAACAATAGGGCATATGTCCCAACAGTAGGTTTGGTGTAAACATACCCATTGATTTGTGTGTTTAGATTTTTGTTGCAGATATGGAGGAGGTATTGAGAGATGTCAATTAACAACTTATATATCCTTGCAGTACTCACAACTTTAATGATCATTGCGCTAATCATTACTGTACAGCTGTTATTAAAATACCCTATGGCCTTGGTTTGGGAAGTGGTATGTTTTTACACAGTGTATACTTCAACTGTCTTATAGCTAAATTCTACTTCTCGTACCTGGTAGACCTGTGGAGGGGATGTTTGTTAACACTACCTGACTGTTTCTACACATATTCCCAAATTCCTATTTGTAATTATGCACATACCTCTCAATCTCTTAATGCACAACATGTCGACAAAGCTTGACAAAATGGGGTACAAATAGGGACATATTTTGAATATTGCTCTTATAAACTTTTAGACAGTTGCTAGAGTAACAGGGTTTGTTTTAATATACATTTTCTGAAGGAGTTGAAGTCTGACTCTCAAATGTATGTCATTTGGGTGACTACAATCCTGAAATCATCCCACTGCTGAAATGAAATTTCATTAAATGAAAACTTTAAATTTTAATAACCATTTCAAGAGATTTATACTTTTTTATCTGCAAAACTACATCTTGACAAGAAGTGTAACCAGATACATCTTAGTGAACTATAAAGGTATGCAAGCATAGATAAGTTGTGTGCGAGGAAAGAAGTGAATGTTTTTGCATATGTAGCAAAATATAAGCATCAATATGATGGACAGAATACTGTGATTTGGAATATAGCAGTTAAAGAATACTACTTTATGTCTCAGTCATTATTTATACTTGTTTCTGTTTGTTTTTTATGGCAGATTCATATATAGCACTTGTATTAAATGCATTCAAGCATTAGCTTTTATTTTTTTTTTCTTTTAAACATTGACCTAAATGTTTTAACTTTATTTCATAAACATTCAGTTGTAGCTTAACTATTTATAATCTTCATTTTGGTAACAGGTTTCAAAGTTCAATGATTCTGTTTGCTGCATAATATTCTCACTGGTGTTAACTGAAGCAAAACTGTATATCGTTTAATCATTTAGAATGGGATAATAATGCAAAGCAGTTGAAATGTTTCATGCACCACAGAGACTTTTAAATGTTGTGGTGGTGGGTTAATTTAAAAGGGAAATACATTTGATAGTTACAGTGAAATAACAGAAAATATACTTTGATATTAGAAAACTTTGTATCGAGATTAATCACTGTAAAGGTATATATCATTTAGAATTTGCTGGCAGTTCACATATCATGTAAGTTAATACATTAATTGTTTTCCTGTGTTTGAGAATTAGATGATAGAAGACCATATTAGGATAGAGACAATTTGGGTGTTATTGATAGTCATTGTACTTAGGCATAGTGGGAATTTGTGCTAAGAGAAATTCGGTGGCCTCAGCTTCTCACAGGCAAAGATATTTGATCCACTCTGAGAAAGGGATGTGCAAATGAAGTGATAGTGACATATAAATGAGGAAGCTATGAAAAGTCTTCAACCACCTTATGCACATTTTGTACAATTCATAGATTGCTTTTTGATGTGTATCCCCAAAACATTGCAAAAAAGAAAAGGCATGCCTTTTCCATCCACTTTCAATCACAGGATATGCTTGTGCTTGCTGCCAGGTTAGCTGTCTCCCTTTCTGAAAGGGTGCTAACTAGCTGAGGCGATTTTGGCAAAGACTAAACCATCTGAGCATTGCTGATCAGGAATTATGTTCAGGTATAGAGATGAGAGGCACATAGTACAGACTTTGTTGAGTTTGTATGGCCCATGGATGGGGACTTGGGGGGAGGGGATGTATGTGGCCTTCCAATACCTGTGGATACCATGATATTAAAGCCCTCATCATACTTGCCAAGGGGACCATCCTGGGGCAAACTAGAATATGCTGTGTATCTGACAAGCTTCTGCCTTGAGGATAGTGCAGCAGTTCCTTGACACACTCGTGGTACATGTGGATCAGTATATCTATTTCTCAGTGTCACTTTAGGACTGAGACAGTACCATACCTACCCTCTGTGAGATGGCATGCTTTTCAGAGATGCTTGCTGTGATAGATAGCATCCATCCTGCTGCTAGTTTCCCATCTGGACCATGGGGGGAAAGTACTGGAACAGGAATAACTATCATTCCATCAGCTGCCAGACAGTGTGCAATTCACTGAGTATATCACCAGGTTGTGAGTTCAGCATCCTGGCAGTGCCCTCAATTTCCATATTTAGCATACAAGCTCGCAGTATTGTCTCTTCCTGCATTGTAGGATTCCTTGTGGTTACCTAGTTTGTGAATACAAATTATTATAATGTTGCTAACCATATCTCGGTCTGTATCTATAGAGGGGAATAAATAGTATTGAGTAATCACCATCCTTTTTTATGTTACCCCCTCCTTGTTTTGTTTCCCAGGTAATGCAGGTTGCCCACTTGAACCGTGACTAATAACACCTGTCTGTAACACCCAGGGTGCTGCCAAGGAGCACTTCAGCACTACCATGTCCCAGATAGTCAATGATCAGATGTTTGGACTGTTCAAAGTTAATTTCTATTGCATGGATGAGCCTGTGGGTGTCCTTCATTATGACTTTGTTACTCCATCCAAAATGTTTGTCACCTGCTATATTCTGCAGAAAATGATTATGAGTTGGTCTGGCATGCAACTGCCACAGTCAGTCACCAGTTGTGGCAGTGACATGGGCATTTCTGAAAAAGCAAAACAACTTTTGCCCTTCCTAGGGATAGATATAGCATTCTGGCTAGACAGAGAGGAATTTCCTGCCCCTTCTACCAAGACTAACAAGAGTGGCTCTCCCTTGCCCACGGAGGACCCTTTATTGGACATGACTTACCCCGGATCCATGGTGCCTTTGAAGGCTACACCAGAGGGAGCCAAGGAAAAAGCTGAATGGTATGAGGAACCAGAAATGGCCGCAGTAGTGTTACCCATCTGTGGATTAGGCATTTTAGCAGATTGTGGTGACAAAGGATATTTTGTAATTTTTATTACTGTTATTATTATTATTTTTTTTTTTTTTTGCAGGTGGAAGAAAGGAAAACCAAGGAACCAGTAGGTTGTTGAATGCATAAGCCTAAAACAATTCCAATTCCCTGGGAAGCCTGGCATTAGTAGTCAGTAAAACAGGTAAGTAGTAAAAAATATACCCCCCCCAAAAAAAAATAGTAAAACACACTTTAAACACTTACCCTAGGGCAGACACCAAATGTAAAATAACATAACTTTTATCAGGGAAATAGCAGTTTTACCTTAGTTTAAACATCTTTTTTCCATAAAAGTAAAAAGGAGTGTTCCTGTTTAAAAGTTGTTAAAACCCATGTGACATTAAAAATACTTTTCCAACCGTAAGGTTAAAAATAAGGAGGCACAGACAGGATACAAAAACTGCATTGTGGCTACCTTAAAATTAACATTTTCACAGACAATTTGCAGTTTCTGTCATAAAATGTAGATGTGTATTTTTCCCCAAAGGTAACTTATCTGCCTAGGAATTTAAAGTGCTATCTGGCCATCAATCCTCAAATGTAGTTCAACGGGAGAAAAGGTCTGAAGGGCTTGGTGACCAAACCTGCCTTTTTAGTCATCTGAGTCAATTATCAATTATGTGTATGGAAGATTCCTTGAAGCTTTGGATGCTGACCGACTTCTGTAACCTTAGCAGGATATAACCCCTTACAAATCCCTTAGTTACCTCCCTAATAACACACCATATAAACACTGATGTTTGTAAAGGGATTGTGGTCATTAGCTTAGAAACAACCTATGAACCTATGAATCTTCAGTAGTGATCCTAAAGATAAAAAATCTGCTATTTTTTTCAAATGATGTCTGGTTACCCTACTTTTGATAAATTGTTTTAGTTTGTTTGTGCATGTCAGAGACTTTTGCAGAAGTGCAGAACCCGGCAATGATTTAAATGGCAGACTGATTGTCATAAGTTAAGACTTATTTGGAAAGTTCTCATGAAAATGAGGTTCAGCCAAGATGAGCTCTATGAATCACATGGTAGGTGCACTTTACTTGCTGTGAGAGAACTGTAATTTGTTAATGCATGTGAGTAAGCAGTATTTGCACCGCAGTTGCACTCCAGCATGCTATATTTTGTGTGACATGTATGAATTTCCAGGATTGTGTAAGGACAGACCTAACTCTCTCAGGCTCCTGTGCTTCCACATTTCCTTATCCTACCTGTATAATTGAATAATTTGTACATTTTGCTGGAGCTTTTCTCCTTGGGTTTCCACTGAAAATGGACCTGTGCTCAGCTGGACAAACCCGATTAACAAATGTGAAATAAATAAATAAAATACCACAGAGAGCAGGAATCATGTCACGGAGTTTTAAAAATCAAGCATTCCCTGAAAATTTCAAATAGAATTTGTTGTGTGACCTCCCTGTTGGTGCTACTTAGAGCAATTTCAGTATATGCAAACAGCTTTGAAAACATTTAAAATACATATTCAGCATCGCTTTCCAAGAGGGTTACTATTAAAAAAAATGAAGTACATGGGAGTAAGGTCATTCAGGAAATAATACTCCAAGAAGGTTACCATTTTTAAAATTATATAGATATAATTCAAAAATAACTGAACTGCATGGGAGTATGATCTATCCTGATGAATATCCTGTTATTATACATTTTTTTCCACAATTTCAGTTGCAAAAGATAGCAGATATATATGGGTGTATGAGCAGGGTGATGTTACATCCCATGGTTGTGGTTCACACCATAATGTTCTTTACCTCACACTTATATGTCTCATTCTGAATTTGGTACTTCTTGGTGATATCAGAATTTAGCAAGGGTGAGGTGAAGAGGCAGACAGTTCAGGGAACAGTTTTTGTTGTTGTTGTTGTTGCTTCAAAATTATGGGTTTGTCAGCAGATCAAGGCATGGCAGTAGACACTTGATGAGCCAATTAGGGCTCTGGGCAATGCAGTCTACTAAAGCCCAGGGTCCTACTCACTCTAGCCAGAGAAGAAGACCAAAATTTTCTTCTAATTGATGCAGGAGTCATACATCTGAAAAGCTAGAACAGGCCATCACTCGTAGAGAATAGTGGAAAACTGACATAATGACAGGAGTTTAGAAATTACCTGTCATCCCTGAGGGACATCCACAACACCAGGAAGCAGGTACATCACAGGTACAATGACCTGTAGATATGTATAAGGGATTATATGTTTTTTTGGCTTTCATAAGCAGAGGACAAAATGACCAGATTTCAATAGTAAGCACTGTTTTTTATACTTTATAGTAATATGTACTTAACTCATTCAAACATATAGTGCCTTTTGTATACTTCCAGTTCACACCTATAGCTCCTTGTAGTGCCTGGACCTGTTTTTTGACTGGCTTCTTTAATTAAGTGACTTATCAGCTAATTATATGCAGTACTGGAAAGTGTAAGTAGATACAAAATGACACTAACATCACTATTCTAAGATATCCTACAGTACAGAAATTAATCACATATTGTCACTTATTATTCACATTTTCATATTTATGTTCATATTTTCTAACAGTGTTTCCTATGTTTTATTGAGAGATATGGTGTGACATGCCATAGTGGGAGACACGAAAATTCGTTGTCAAAGTCCATTAATAGCACATTATACCTGAGATGTTTCAAGTTATTTGTGACTAATTATGACAAATATATTTCCTGATGTACTTAATACCTAGAAAAAAAGTTACTTACAAACTGTTGTATGACAGGTGACACCTTAGATAATGTTGAAGAAAACCATCATTGATATTTGCACTATAAATGGTGCATGTTAAGAGGCATTCTGTGATATAAATTTTGCTAATTATAGAATGAAGCATATGTTTTCATATTTCTATAAATATCTCAATAAGCATGCAATCACAGAGGAATGTAATGTTGTCATGTGAGAGTTTATATCTGGTTAACAAAACTGTTCTAACGATGTATGTCTAGGTTGTATAGTTTCCAAGATATGATTTGTTTGTGAAAGTGTAGCAAAATATTTAATTCTGGGTTTTTGTGGATTATAATATATTATAGTATTTATGGAAAGACTATGAATACATTGACTATTACCACAGCAAAGAAAGTTCCTTAAAGATAACATTGCTGTTTGCACTTTCTTAGTAGCTTGTATCGTTCTCAAAATATTTACATTTGTTTATCTTATGATTTTTAAGTTTATTTTTCAGAAGATGATCTGGAACGCAAGCTGTATGTAGGCTTCTAGAAGAGTGATATTCCACACCACATGGGTGTTAATGAGTTAAGTGTATGTCAAAATTTAGCTTAATATTTCTGTACTTACTACTGTGTATTTATGTGTCTACTTAAATGCTCACATTAAAATTATTTGCCAGATTAGCAAAACCTGCAAGAAAGTGACAGTCACATTCCTGATACTGACTGTCTGCTGATATTGCAGTGATAGCATAACTTTCAGAAGCATATCACATGATCTGTTGAAATCCCCTGCCTCTGAATGTTGTCTTTCGGCTTTTCCCGGTTAGGGGTCCCCACAGCAGAACTCCGGTCTGCTAATGATTGGCAGTTGTTTTTTTTTTTTTATGGTGTTGAGTTACCAGCCTGATAGCCAACCTTCAACGAAGGTATGCCCATTCAACGCATGTCTTTCGAACGCCCACTCAACCCACGGGGAGGACATGCAGACTCCACACATGTATCAGCTGAAAAATGTTCCATATGTGCCATAACAATTTATTAAAATTAAACACTGTGCTCTTCTGAAGTAAAGGCATACACCACAATAGTTTTTTCTAGGATGGGTACCTTCTCAAATTTGCAGTGGTTTTGCATAAATACTTCCCCACGAAGCAGTCATTCATTTACACAGTAACATCCTGCAACATCCTCAGAAAAATACATTGGATTGCTGCAGAGAATGAAGCATGGAAGGTGTGGAAGATGCTGACACCTTTACTAATGAATACATACTAGGTGGAAATACTGAATTGCTTTTAACTATAACACACACACACACACACACACACACACACACACACACACACACACATGCACATGCACGCACACACACACACACACACACACACACACACACACACACACACACACACACACACACACACACACACACACACACACACACAAACACACACACACATGGGTTGAGTGAGTAACTTCCTTTTTCTCCAATTTTTCCTCATATATCCACAGCCCAGAAGAGATCCAGTACAACTGTAAGCAGTATAAGCAGAGAGTTGCCTGGATGGTGAAACATACCCAAAAGTATGAAACAATACCAAAGAATAGGAATTAATACAAAAGTATGTGCTCTTTGAAAATTAGTTCTAATGATTAATATGATACCATTTTTCATTTTGATAGATTGTTACAGTCAAATCTGCAGTCAATACTCTACATAAAAGCAGAGATATTCATATAAATGCATTATTCAGATCCACTGAAGTGGAAGGAACTGTAATATTCCAATGACAACTTTGGAAGTGAAAGCATTATCTGTCAATAAAACTATAGTCTTCACTATTTACTTCAACAGTAATTCATAGCACATTGTTTATGATATCTTATTTGACAAATAAAAACAGATATTAATTCATATCATACAAAAAGTAATAATAACACGTACCACCAAGAAGCAGTTGTTAGAATTCAGTCATTCCATTGTTACTTCCAAATTAGCACTGATTAACAGCAATTTCTGATTAAATGAATAGATTAATTTTCTGTTATTAAATAAAACACAATTGCTTCAGAACATTTTTGAGTCCATTTCATGTCTCAATTTCTCTCTTTTTTTCTTTTGTTGTTGTTGTCTCCCTTTTATGCTATTTTTCTACAGTCCAGATTTGTCTGGGACAGCTCAGCCACAGGCACATTACTGGTACTGGCAGATCTTCACCTCCCCCTTCCTCCTCGGGGATGTGTTCACAAGGTGGAGATGGTGGTTCCAATGGTGCCGCACCCTGGGGAGAAGCAGCCTGATAAGATGTCAATACCATGAGCTTCAGGGCCAGATTGACACAGTGGTAGTGATGGTTGTAGAAACATGTGAGAACCCATTTTAATCTCTTCTCCAGCAGGTACATGAATCATTGGCATCATTAGCATTGTAAATTAAGCCATCAGAATCCTACACTCCCACACCATCTGTATTCCTACCATCAAGTGCATCAATGAAGGGGACTAATTGAGGTCCTCCAGAATGAGTTGATAGCTGTGTTGAAGATCTCCTTATTTTCCCTTTGTGTCTGTGTGTCTCTTAAGCCCACAAGTGTGCATGGCTGTCTTGTCTGTCATTTTTATTTCTGTGTTCTATAACTCTTCCAAAAGCCTCATTCCTCAACCCTTACTCCTTCTTTCTCCAACATTACTGTTATGAAACAAACAAAAAAAAATGGGAAATAAGTGGTCTATCCTACACAAAAACTTACCACCCTTCTTGTACGACCTCCTCCAGCACATTCTTCTTAATAAATGTGCTTGTTTAGTATTCCCTTGTCTTCTCTATTCCTTATTGCCAGCTTTTCTATTTGCCTCTTTCTAATAGATTCATAGGCTAATGACACAGGGGCCTTACTAAGCTTAGCCAAGTTTCCAAGAAAGAATAATGATCTCCTTTATCTGAATAGAACAGTGAGAGGCAGGCATTTACAAGCTACTTCTGTCCAAAAGGGACATGGGTGCCAGGCCCAGTGTAAATTTGCAATTCCCCATCCACTGGTCTAGGTTGTGTGTAACAGACAAACTCAGCTTTACATGGATGGGAAGCCACTTCCATAGAAGTGACAGCCCCTGGAACAGATATTTATCTCTGCAACATGTTCTGTTTAAGTCATAGACAGAATTCAGGTCCCTAGACCTTCTATTTCTTATACTCATTGACTTACATATATGTAGGAGAATCATAAGTGAGGGGGTTTGGAAGGCTTTTAAGCCAGTCATAGATCACCATAGTCATAGAGAGGGATTGACTAGTAATTTCTCATTCAGGATGTACTTGTAATTACTCACATACAGACAAACACACACACATACACACACACACACACACACACACACACACACACACACACACACACACACACATGCACACACACACACACACACACACACACACACACACACACACACACACACACACACACACACACACACACACACACACACACACACAGACCACACCATATCACACACATGTATAATATATGTAAAAGCTGCTCCAGTGGTATGGAGGGATAAAGCCTTGACTGCGGACCAAGCAAACCAAGCTACTTAGCAGCTCAGGCATCTGCTGGAATGGAAGGGTGGGATGTGAGTTACCATCCCTAATCAGTGAGAGGTTCTGTTGGCATCTTCTGTGATGGTCCGAGATGGAGGCTGAGGCCATCACATTAAGACACAGAGACTAAAGGGAGAATATGGTGGGGGGCATGCTAGGCTTCTGCTGCTGTGCAGGTGGGACAATACTCTGCATGACACCACTGCAGATCCAGCCTACAGATGTACCACAAGGGAACAAAGGGTGACTGGAAGAAACAGGGGTAGGCCCTGAAAAATAAAAAGGGAGAAGGCAGAAGTAAACAACCAGACCCCCAGAACACCCTCAAGTTCTGCATTGGCCCCAACCCTATTGGGGGGGTAGAGTGATTCCTGGCAGAGCCAGCAATAGACATTGGCCACTAGGTAAGGAGCCATAGGATGCTATAGAAGGATGAAATATGTCTCTGACATAACATGTGATTTAGAGTGATCAGAGATGATTCTGCACAAACACATTCATACAACTATTATGACACAACCACACTTTATTAGGGTAATCATGCACACTGTACTGGCTTTATAACATCTGTTGGAGGTGTTAGGAGGGACATTGCTCTACCTGTATGCAACATTATGATCAATACAGGCTAGTCGACTGGTGTGCATGACATATTTATATATATATATATATATATATATATATATATATATATATATATATATACACACACACATTGTATATATATATATATATATATATATATATATATATATATATATATATATATATATATATATATATATATATATATATATATATATATATATATATATATATATATATATATATATATATATATATATATATATATATATATATATATAGATATATATATAGATATATATATATATATATATACACACACATTTTATATATATATATATATATATGTGGGTCTACTTCTTTTGACCTAACTTTCATTTGCCTGACACTCATTTTCCTAACCCCATTTGACTGAAATTTCATTTGCCTGATACTTCATTTGCCTGACACTTCATTTGCCTGACAAGTATTATTAGCAAGAAAATGGAATATGCCCCCTTCCCCACGGCAGTGCGACCCTGGAGTTAGAATATATAGTTAGGGGGGGTTGGTGGGCACAGCCCCCCACAACAGGGGGTGTGGGGGGGCAAAGCCCCCCACTTCATTTCATATGATATTGTTAACTTTTGATGTAATATTGCTTAGTAACAGAAAAGTAAGTGGGGGGGCTTTGCCCCCCACACCCCCCGTTGTGGGGGGCTGTGCCCCCCACACCCCCTAACTATATATTCTAACTCCAGGGTCGCACTGCAGTGGGGAAGGGGGCATATTACATTTTCTTGATAATAATACTTGTCAGGCAAATGAAGTGTCAGGCAAATGAAATTTCAGTCATTTGGTCTCAGGCAAATGAGTGTCAGGCAAATGAAAGTTAGGTCAAAAGAAGTAGACCTATATATATATATATATATATATATATATATATATACACGCGTGAGTGTAGTCAGCACTATCACACAACTTACCCATGCCACTAATGTTGTCAGACAGCTATGTATGTACAGTGCATATCACCAGAACAGGCAGCAAACATGCATCTGATGTAACAACTTGATATGCCCCCCCTACTCAGATGGATGCATGTTGATGTGCACCCTTCTCCAGGAACATAGTTATTGTGGAGGGTGTGTTGAAGTGTGTATTCAACAGTGTCAGGAATGTTTATATGACAAGTCACATGATAGGTGATCTTGGATACTGTCACAGCCCTTTGATGCTGTGTGATAGGCCTGGATAAAGGTAACACAGTGCATACTGGCTAGCCTCAACTGGTCTAGGTTTGAACACAATATTCCACACCAGTATTTTTGAGGAACTCTCCCAGCTTAGGATTAAACTTTATGTCACTAGATGGGTCACCAATTGGCTAACTAACAGAGCAAGTTTGTTTGTTTGTACTTAGTTTGTACTTAACTCATCTTGTAATACAGTTGAAGTAGATATATAGCAGCCAGCCACACAGCTCATATATTCAGCAGAAACACATACTGTTAAAGTTGGTGTATCAACCTATACTAGTAGAGCCGTCACCACTGTTGTACCCAATGGATCTGTACTTGGCCCTTTACTATTTGGAATCTATTTTGTGACAGTTCACGCTACAGTATACAGCCTTTGGCTTACCGCATTTGCTGATTCTTGCATATTGGGTGCAATTATTGAGTCCGCCTATGATAATAACATACTACAGGTGGGGTTAACACTGACAAATGACTGGTGATAAAACCTCACTGTCAACAAACAAATGCAAAAATCTGTCTTTATTTTGACCTTCTGGAAAGTGGAATTCTCTGCTAATTACAGCATTGACAACAGTCCTGCTATGCTGAAACCCAGTGATGCAAGCACTGGGAACACATGTACATAGCAATATTAACTTCAGCCACCAAGTGTCCACACTGGTATTGAAAGCCTGTGTTGTGCACATCATAAATCATGCCGTCGTATTCTGATCCCAGGAGTATATTACAACACTGTACTTGAACTTCATCAGAATGCTAATACAGAGTATAATGCTCTCTTTTACATGTACCTCACCAGACACATGCAACAGCTGGAGAGAGCACGGGGGTTACTCACCAAGAAAACAAAGTGCCTACAAACCATGACATTATGTATGTGGATAGACTGAAATCCATGTTACTGTAATCTGTATTATATAGGATGAGGTGACTTCTGCCTGGCCTCCAGGTCAGTCTCTGACCCTGCCCTAATGGGACTAGTGCACATCCACAAATCAGATATAACTGATGACATCAGCAGTGTCTGGTAAGGATAATAAGGCAATGACAGTGTCCTACATGCTGATGTAAACAGCTCTCTATAATGTCAAGCAAGTACACACACACATCAGTTAACTGCAGTGAGAATAGCACCCCAACCTATCTATGTACACAGACTACAGTACTTTGTATTTAAGGCAAGCACCACAGTCCAATTCTGACTTGGAGTGTCTCAGACAACACTTTATAGCTGATGACATCAGCAATATCTGGTCAGGAGAATATGGCAATAACATTGTCCTACGTGCTGGTGTAAAAGTCTCTCGGTACTGTCAAGCAAGTACACACACACACACACACACACACACACACACACACACACACACACACACACACACACACACACTCACTCCAGTTGACTGCAGTGAGAATAGAACCCCTGCATATCTAAGTACAGTCTACAAATGTCTGTATTTAAGGCACGCATCACAGCCTAAGTCTGACTTGGAGTGTCTCGGACAACACTTTATAGCTGATGATGGCAGCAGTGCCTAGTGAGATGAATATGGCAATAACAGTCACCCACATGATGGTGTAAAAGGCTCTCTGTAATGTCAAGCAAATGTACACACACACACACACACACACACACACACACACACACACACACACACACACACACACCAGTTGACTACAGTGAGAATAGAACCCCTGCATATCTACGTACACAGACTACAGACCTCAGTACTTTATGCTAGCACCATGGAATAAGTCTGACTTTTATAAGGCTGCAGGACATCTTCTCAAGGATGCAATCAGCAGGGCATCTTGGGGAGAAGAAGTTGGGAGGTCTGCATGAAGTGGATGTGTAGGAATGTACAAATATCAAAATACTGTCAGTTTAGGGTATTGAAGTGGTAACTGTAGGATGCACACTTCTGCTTTTCTGGCTACACAGACATACACACACACACACACACACACACACACACACACACACACACACACACACACACACACACACACACACACACACACACACACACACAGTTGACTACAGTGAGAGCAAAATGCCAACCTAAGCATACAAACAACAGAACACAGTACTTTATGCTAGCGCCATGGCACAAGTCTACCTTTTACAAGGATGCAGGGCAACTTATAGTGGATGACATCAACAGGGCATGTTGGAGACAGCATGTTGGGAGGCCTGTATAGGTTCTTAACTTCATAGTTTCATATGAGGTTACTAGGTCAATGGCCATAGGTCATTTACAAGCCTAGCTGTGTAAACACACAAGTACCCTTACTGAGCATAGTTAAATGGTAATTGCTAGCAGAGCATTTTTCTCTCAGCAGCAACTGCCACTGTCCATGTAGGACATAGGTGCCACCCCAGGGTTGAATTTATAATCATCCATCTACTTGTCAAGGTTGCACTTGAATAGAGTAATTAAAGAGCACTGCATCACATGCAGTAGGAGCCTATTACAGAGGAGTGGCAATCACTGGGAGATATATCTGTTTGTCCAGCATGTTCTGTGTATGTCACAGGCTAAGTTGAGATCCCTGGATTAAGTTATTATTCTCCCATTTTATTTGCAGATGTCCAGCATTTTCAATAGGGCTCTATAGGGCAGGCATAGGTCATCTCTTAGCAGCCTACATGAAGTTGGGTAGAGTGACAGATCATTCAGTCTTTCCATGTATCTCATGTTTTGGAGGCCCTGGATTATCCTGGTGACAAACATAGGTGTTTTCTCCAGTTGTTGCAGGTGTCTGTTGAGGTACAGACAGAAAGGAGGATTTTACTCAATTGGTGGTCAGTTAAGGGTCAAGTACAGTGGAGCTCTGACCTCCCTGGTCTTGGATATGATGCTCTTATTTATGAGGTGTGCAATGTAGAATGTGTGTCTCACCACTATGGACACATAATGATTGAAGTGTAGATTGCTATCAACATATGTTCTCAACTCTCACAACACTGTGTTTGAGCTTAAAGTGCAGGGGTACTTCATTGCCAAAGGGGACAATGAGGCATTTTCTGCTTTAAGGTTGAGTCTGTGAGTTAGGCACCAATAATTTGTCTGTATCAGCCCTTTCTTCACTATGTTATCATAGTTGGGACCTCTATATGAGTGCACCCAGTTGACAGTCATCTGCAAACTTAGTAAGCCACAGGCCATCTACCATTGCCTGGACTTCAGAGAAATAGTTTCCAAGCACTTGAAGGCCCAACACACATCCTTATGGTATTCTATTGCTAAGTGGTCTAGTGATAGAGGTGCAGACCTCAACTTTGACAGAGTTCATTCCGTTTGTGAGCAAGTTCGATATCCATTTTGTAATGTGTGGGTCAATCCCCAGATGGGAAATTTTCCTTATGATACCTGAATGGGTGATAGTGTCAAAGGCCTTGGATAAATCAACATAGTTGGTATGTCCTGCTATCCTTCATCCAGGTCTTTGGGGAAATTATCAAAGAATTCTACTAGGTTTAATAAGCAAGGTATACCCTGGCTAAGACCAAAATGGGTTGGGTCAAGTGCACTGAAGGTCACCTATGTCCCTGTGGATAAGATCCATGATGATTCCTATCATAGCCTTGCAGATGTGGCTGTTTACGCTTATGGGTCAATAGATATATAGTTGTTTTGCATGTTACTAGATTGATGTGCATTGCATATAACACAACATATTACTTTATGCAGTGTAGTTGATCTATGTGTGAAAAAAGTACTGAGACACCAGGGTTGAGTGCTTGTGGGGAGGCAACACATGGCTATATTGTAAATATGTGACATATTGTTAGATAATGCCTTCAGTTTATGTTTCCACATGTACTTTCATATCATAAACAGGAAATGGACTGTAAACAGCACTAACACATAATAATATTTAGTTTTCCATAGCGTAGCAAGCAGTGGGTTTGTGCAATGGTTAGCAAAGTGTTTGCACATGTGAAATACATATTTCAGTTACTTCCCATATTGGTGCATAATTAAGCAGTGCTCAAATGCGAGCTGCTTTAATAAAAGTCTGAGAGTTAGCACTGAGTGCATGAAACACACCTGCTACTTAACTGATTCTGTGGCAGCAGATGTAAATACATTGACAGATTTCTTTATGACCCCATATGATACTGGGTTTAAATCCAGGTGTATCTAAGACTTTTAAATAAACAGTAATAATGCAATGAAATTAATTGTTTATAGTACATGTGTTGCTGTGTGTTGGCATAGCACAGTGCGGTTAAGCGGCATTGCATGGAGGTAACTGCAGCACTGTACTGCCCTTCACCATCGCTTGGCACGATAAAAAATTTCTCCAAAGCCAACTTTATGCTTCTTAAGACAGAAGTTGTGAACTTCATGACACCCATGCAGATAGCCAATACAGTTCCGACTGGTGATTCCTACACAAATGCACTCTATAAGCACTTACACAAGTGCATGGATCGTGCTATCCAAAACAGAACCAAGGTGCTATCCTCCAAAAAAAGGAAGCCAATTTGGTGGTCCCCTGCCATAAACAAACTCTACAACAGAAAGAAGAAACTGGTGTAAAAGAGAGTAAAATCCTATGAGTGGAGGAGCTGCCTGGTCAGCCTCAGCAAGAAGCTGAGATCCCTTAGAAGATTCTCCAAAGCTAGCTACGAAAACAAAATTGCCACTGATTATAAGGGCAACCACAAAGCATTCTATAGCTATGTCAAGAATCTCAATGGCAACACCCAGATCTGCTCTGAGTTACAGCACAACGACAAGAAAATTACAGAACCAACTGATATTGCCAACATCCTGGCAGATAGGTTCAGTGCTACCCTAAAGGGCTCATATCTATACAGGAAGAATGCAGAGTCCCTGTAATCACATCTATGCAGGTAAAAGCTGCACTCTCTAAAACCAAAAACACAGCATCCATGGGACCGGACAACATCCCAGGCTGCATTTTACATGAACTTCAGAATGAACAGGCTGCCCACTGAATGGAGCACAGCAACAGTTATCCCACTCCACAAAGGGGGAGCCACCATTGATCCTGGGAACCTTTGCCCTATTAACCTGATGAGCCTGGTCTGCAAGGCTATGGAACGTATCATCATGGAACTCATAAACAAAGACATTGGTAACCTCCAAACTCTGGACCCCACCCAGTTCGGGTGTGTGAAAGGCAGATCATGCCTTTTGAATCTGATCAACTTCTTTGAGGCAGTCACCAAAGCCATAGAACAGGATAAGGTGGTTCACACACCCTATCTTGACCTCGCCAAGGCTTTTGACACCATCCCCCATTCTAGAATTATAGCTAAACACACTAAACTAGGTATAAATCCCTGCATCACAAGATGGGCTGCCAACTGGCTCACTGACAGAACCCACACTGTAAAAGTTGCAGACTCCAAATCTGACTTCAAACCAGTGACAAGTGGAGTACCACAGGGTTCAGTCCTGGGACCTCTCCTGTTTGGTATCTACTTCTTTGAAGTACAGGCTAACACAGAAAGTCTCTGGCTAATGAAGTTCACAGATGATTGCAAACTAGGAGCCATAGTTGAGTCCCCAAATGTTGTGGACATCCTACAGAAGGGCCTCACTGAGATAGATGCCTGGTGTCAGAGGCATGGCCTCAAGCTCAATGCCAAAAAGTACATTGTCATCCCCTTTGGTAAAAACACTGTACCCATGAACTAAAACATAAATGGCAGTCTACTTAATGCTGAATGTGTGATAAGAGACCTTGGGACCCAGGTGGACAGTAGTCTCCCCTTTGATAATCACATTGCCATAGTAGTCAGGAAATCCTTCAATGTGGCACACCTCATCACAAAAGGGTTCTCAGCCAGAAAAAAAGAGGCCATTGTTCCCCTCTACTTGCCACTCATTAGACACATTATAGAGTACAATGCCCCTTTTAGAATGTACCTCACAAGACATTTGCAGCAGCTGGAAAGGACACAGAGGTACCTCACAAGGAGGATTACTGGTCTCAAACAGATGCCCAACACTGACTGTTTCAAAAAGATCCCGCTTTACTCTGTAGCATATTGCCTACTCCAAGGAGATCTCTGCCTAACATATAAAGCTATGTTAAACCCAGAGCTGTTGGACATGCTACACCTTAAGAAATCCCAATTCCTCCGAGCTACATGCTTTAGGGACCTAAACCTTGTCGCCACAATAAACAGGACATGCTGGAGGGATAAATTCTTGTCCCAGAGACTTCATATACTCTGAAACAAGCTACCCATCTATGTCAAGAAAAGTTCCTCATTAGCACTCTTCAATAAAAATCTTGATGAGTGGATGGGAAATAGGAAATACACCCTGGGGATTACTTCTGTGGCTCTACTCGACAGGGGCACAGGAAATTAACTTTCTTGGGTGGCAGGGAACCTTGTTGGCTAGGCTTACTTAGGCCCTTGGGCCGATAGCCTAGTACCTACCTATGAACCTATGAACCTATGTCCAACAGTATGGCATGCAGCAAGACCATCAGTAAATGTGATTCCTCATCTGTTACAGCACTTTCTATTATACTGCTGTTGTTGAATTGCTGCTCTGTTACTGTTCCCTGTAATTGTATGTGAGCATGCCCAGTATTAGTATGTCTGACATGTTTACAAATCAGTAATTACAAAACTGGAATCCTGTGATGTCATCCACACAGTCTTGTAATTGGCCACATATGTATGTTGTTTGTTATTAGATTAGCATGTATCATTTACATAACCGTACAAGATGTGCCTGTCTATTACATGCTCAGAGGTGATGAACCCCTTTTCTATTGGTGGCACTGTCATTTCTTTGGAAAAATATTTCCATTTCTGATTTACCTGACTCTACAGCTCTAAGGTCCTTTAGTTTTTGTGTATACATGGGGAGATGGATAAACAGTGCTACTGTCAGCTTTAATACATCAGTTCTCTGTATATATATCCTTATACACAATAACTACATTCTGTGCAATCATACCATAATGAATCTTCTGTCCCTGCAAAGTGTTTTTGAAAGTCATCATCTAATTAGCATGTTTATTACATTTTAAATCCCCCTTGTTTCACTGCATCCTTATTTTCCTATAACATCATTTATCAGCATGTCCATTATTATTTCTAGGTGTGACTGCAGGATTGACATTCATGTTAATTATTATTTCATTGATCTTGCAGGTTTTATGTCAGAAATACTTCTTATACACTTTTGTCACATTTGCCTGAGGATATGAGTAAACTTTAAACATTTCTCCTTTCCAAAATTCACACATCTTTATAACACATTTTTGTGTACCAGTTTCCCCCAATCCACTTTCCCTTGTTCTGTATTGTTTCCCTGTACTTGCCTTAAATATGTCTGGGCTACAGTGTGTGCTCATATCTGAGAATTGCCTATATGCAATCTGTTTTGTTTGCATTCTGTGCTGGCACCTTTCAATGTCTGCAAACACTATTGCCAGCCATGGAAAGGTACTTGCAACTGTGTAGGCATGATGAGCAGCATGCATATTCAGTTAACACTGCTGATCATCCTGCTAAAACACTTAAATCATTTAGGATTAGCAAAATGCCTACATGAATATTAATGAATCACAGGAATTATCTCAGGACATAAAAAAAAGTTTTTATGGGGGAGGGTATTGCCACATACACAATATGCTAACTAAATATACCAGAGACTGCATAATAATTGAGAAATGGAAAGGTCATATTTCTCAGTCTTGTTTTCATATATTTACATTGTGATGCCCCTGCACTGGTCCAGTAATCAAGGAGCGTCAATACTCATCATTACCCCCTTCAATACCCCCCAAGCTTTGTGTGTTGGAGGGAAGCCTTCTAGCTTATCAGTGGGAGTTGTAAGCACTAAGTAACCTATCTACCACATAAGGAGTGGTTCTGGCAAAGAAATTGTAGTTATTGGCCATTTGGGCAGTTTTTCCATCTCTCTCATCTTTCTGATTTAAAAGCCCACATTTGCACTTGTTTCCCCCCTTTCCTGTAACTAGTTTAGTCCAGATACAGATTCTTACTTTTAGCACTTGAATTTGCTTATTCGTGATCAGCACTTGTTCAGAACTTGTAAGCGCTAAATAACCTACTAATTACTACAGCACTCAACCTTCCTCATTACCTAGAGGAAAACAGTTTTGGTACTTACTTTCCTCACTTGCTTAGAGAAAAACAGCTCTTGTACTCACTTTCCTCACTTATCTGGAGGAAAATAGATTTTTTATTCAGGCACGTCCAAGGGTCAGCTCCCAGTGTTCTCTCCTGTCTATCTGATGAATCTGGGCATCTTGGGGCAATGTAGAAATTGCCTCATGTACACTGACAACCCTCTCCTCCTCCTACCACCCAACACAACAACCTGTGAGAGATGTACTTATCTAGTCAAACCGGAGGTAAAGCTCTCTCCAATCAAGACTGAACTAGACAGTCAAGAGGAGAAGGTAAACACATGCACCACACCACACTCATCACATAGTCTCAGTAAATCTACACCAGCAAAATCCACACATAGAAACACAAAAACATTCACGGAGGCTCTCAGTAATAATCTGCTCAAGCAACAGAGACCTCCAAAGCAGAAATGCAAGCAACCTTCACCCCCCAACACAACCCAAATAACACATAGCCCACAGACTAAGTGTGCCACTCAACCACAGCCAATAAGGCAAAACAATGTACCCAACAGACTAGTCATAGGCAACTCTATAGTCAGGCACACTGGTGTCCCATTCACCAGGCTAAACAAGGAGAAGGTTACTGTCAGCTGCCAGTCGGGTGCCAGGATCCGCCACATAACCCACGCACTCAGGTCACTCCACAACAAGTACAAATATGACTCTGTCATTGTTCATGTTGGTGTGAGCGACCTGAGACGTACCTCCCTGGACTACATGAAAAGAGACATGGAAGAGCTCTCTGATCTTGTAGCCCAGGCTGGTATGACCCTAGCCCTGAGTAGCATTCTGTCATCACCCAGAATGATGCCGCAGTACAAGGACAAAATGATTGACTTCAACAATTTGATAAGCTTCTGGTGCCATTCTAAAGGGATCCAGTATCTGTCTGCCGGGGATGAAATGGTCGACAGACCACGATGCTTTGCCAGAGATGGCATGCACCTGTCACCCCTGGGATTCTGGATACTGGCTAAGATTCTTGCCGCTCCTATAGTGCCTTTTTTAGGCAAGGTTCAAATGACAAATTCACCACCATAACAGGAACTGGCAAGCAAAAACTGAGGGTGATGCTACTCAATGCTAGAAGTCTAAATCTCAAAATGCACTCACTCGAGGCACTCCTTAAAATGGAGAACATCGATATCTGTGCAGTGACTGAGACCTGTTCAAGGCTCCAGAGAGCACCCCTGCACTACCAGGCTATAACTCATACCACACTTTTCGACCATGTAACCTGGACCGGAACTCCAAAGGCAGAGGTGTGTCCATATTCTTTAAGGATATCCACACCTCCAGGCTAGTTGCTCAGCATAATGCAGCCGAGGTTATCCAAGTGCAACTAACTCTGGGCAAAACTGCAATCCAAATTGTAGCTTGTTACAGATCACCCACCATGCCCCAGGATTCCCACTCCTCTTTTCTTGATATACTGGAAAATATTAGGGTTGAACCAAACACCCTAATAATGGGTGATTTCAACTACCCCATTGTTAACTGGGAAAACTACTCATGTACCAACTCCTTCGCTCAACGCTTTCTGGAATTCATAAACTCCAATGCCCTGGATCAACTTATCCACACCCCCACCAGGGGCAACAATATCCTAGATCTAGTCATTACCAATATGAGTGACCGGTGGTCCACACCTGAAGTCAACGCCTCATTGGTCCGATCCGACCATAAGTTAATTACCCTAGATATCCACATCCTGCCTCCACCCTCCATTAAGGAAACCATGGTAAAAAATTTCTCCAAAGCCAACTTCATGCTTCTTAAGACAGAAGTGGTGAACTTCATAACACTCATGCAGATGGACAATACAGTTACGACTACTGAATCCTACACAATTGCACTTTATAAGCACTTACATGAGTGCATGGATTGTGTTATCCCAAACAGAACCAAGATGATATCCTCCAAAAAAAGGAAGCCAATCTGGTGGTCCCCTGCCATAAACAAACTGTACAAGAGAAGGAAGAAACTCTTGCAAAAGAGAGTAAAATCCCACGAGTGGAGGAGCTCCCTGGTCAGCCTCAGTAAGAAGCTGCGATCCCTGATAAAATCCTCCAAAGCTAGTTACGAAAACAAAATTGCCACTGATTCTAAAGACGACCGCAAAGCATTCTATAGCTATGTCAAGAATTTCAATGGCAACACTCAGATCTGCTCTGAGTTACAGCACAATGGCACTGAATATACAGACCCAACTGATATTGCCAGCATCCTGGCAGATAGGTTCAGTGCTAACTTTACCCCCTCTCACCCCCTAAAGAGCCCATCTCTATACCGGAAGAATGCAAAGTTCCTGTAATCATGGCTGCACAGGTAAAAACCACACTCTCCAAAGCCAAAAACACAGCATCCATGGACCCAGACAACATCCTGGGCTGCGTTCAAAATGAACTACAGAACTAACTGGCACCCCACCTAAGTACCATGTTCAATCATAGCCTCACCTCAGGCTTTGTGTCTGCTGAATGGCACACAGCAACAGTTATCCCACTCCACAAGGGGGGAGCCACCACAGACCCTGGGAACTACTGCCCCATTAGCCTGATGAGCCTGGTCTGCAAGGCCATGGAATGTATCATCATGGAACTTATAAACAAAGACATTGGTAATCTCCAAACTCTGGATCCCACCCAGTTTGGGTTTGTAACAGGCAGATCATGTCTCCTAAACCTGATAGACTTCTTTGAAGCAGTCACCAAAGCCGTAGACAAGGGTAAGGTGCTTCACACAGCCTATCTAGATCTTGCCTAGGCTTTCAACACCATACCCCACTCTGGAATTATAAATAAACTCACTAAACTAGGTATAAATCCCTATGTCACAAGAAGGGTTGCCAACTGGCTCACTGACAGAACCCACACTGTGAAAGTAGCAGACTCCAAATCCGACTTCAGACCAGTGACAAGTGGAGTACCACAGGGTTCAGTCCTGGGTCCTCTCCTGTTTGGTATCTACTTCTCTGAAGTACAGGCTAACACAGAAGGTTTTTGGCTAATGAAGTTCGCTGATGACTGCAAACTAGGAGCCATAAACAAAACTCCTAATGATATGGACATCCTACAAAAGGGCCTCATTGAGACAGATGCCTGGTGTCAAAGCCATGGCCTCAAGCTCAATGCTAATAAGTGTATTGTCATCCCCTTTGGTAAAAACTCTGTACCCATGAACTACAACATAGGCGGTAGTATATGTAACACAGAAAGTGTGATAAGAGACCTTGGGACACAGGTGGACAGTAGTCTCTCCTTTGATAATCACATTGCCACAGTAGTCAGGAAATCCTTCTATGTGGCACACCTCATCACAAAAGGTTTCTCATCCAGAAAAAAAGAGGTCATTGTTCCCCTCTACTCATCACTCATTAGACCCATTATAGAGTACAATGCCCCTTTTGGTATGTACCTCACAAGACATCTACAACAACTGGAAAGGCCACAGAAATACCTCACAAAGAGGATTACTGGCCTCAAACAGATACCCTACGCAGACCATCTCAAAAAACTCCAGCTTTACTCCGTCACATATCGCCTACTCAGAGGTGATCTCTGCCTAACATACAAAGCTATGTCAAACCCAGAGCTGTTGGACATGCTCCACTTAAGGAAATACCAATCCCTCAGAGCTACACGCTCTAGGGACCTAAACCTTGTCACCACAATAAACAGAACATGCCAGAGGGATAGATTCATGTCCCAGAGACTTCCCATACTCTGGAATAAACTACCTATCTTTATCAAACAAAGCTCCTCATTAGCACTCTTCAAGAAAAATCTTGATGATTGGATGGGAAATAGGAAATTCACCCCGGGGATCACCTCTGTGGCTCTGCTCAACAGTGGCACAGGAAAATAATTTTCTTGGGTGGCAAAAGCCAGGGTACCTTTTTGGCTGGGCTTGTATAGGCCCCAGGGCCGATAGTCTAGTACCTACCTATGAACCTATGAACCTATTAGCACCATTGAGGGCTGTACACATTGGGAGGATATCAAGTACATACACAGTAAACTGCGATTTCCCTTAAGAGCACACAGACATCACAGTCAGTCTATGGCTTTTTTCTGTCTCTTTCTCCAGATCCCCAATAAGACTCCCCACTGGCACAGCTATAGCTTTAAGATCTCAGCTGAGTGGTCAAGCCAAAACCTCCATCACCCTCTCTGTCCAACCAGTGCTTCGTCTCCCTGCCCAAGTAGTAGACACACACACACACACACACACACACACACACACACACACACACACACACACACACACACACACACACACACACACACACACACACACACACACACACACACACACAAACTTTGAGATTTGATTTATATAAAAAACACACAGACACTCCTGGAGAAGGCTGGGACAGGTTTACTAGCTATGCCCCCTTCTGCCCAGACTATAAGGTAGTTATCACTGCCACCAATCACTACTTACCAGCTAGTCTAAGGCCCTTACAAAGGGTGCACAATCCTACTGTGTAATGCTGTTATCCAAATGGTAAGTGTGACCAAGAGCAAGTCTATTGGAGTGGCCTATACAGTGTCAGCAAATACATATGCAAGTACTCCAATTGCTTAAATATCTCTAAACAAACCAGCCACAATTAAAAGGTTTAAATATATTTAATAAATAATAAAACAACAAGGCAATACTCAAACTACACAGTAACTACAGAGTTCAGAATCACAGGAAATATTTTAAAACAACATTGCAGAACAGTCTCAAATAAATACAGAAACATCTAAACTATTGTTTACTATATTCCTATCTATCTTTAAAAGAAATTACTGTACTCTAGACTTACTAGCTATTAGCAAGGCAAATACAGATGAGAGGATGTTTCCAGGTCCAAGACAAGATACAAAATGCCCCCTCTCCCTCTCTGAGAGAGTTCTTAAATTAATATCATATATTACTGCTGGGTTAGGCTGGAAGACATCACTCTTTGTCACCTGCCTACAGTTCAGAGGCTAATAGATACCAACAGAGTTTTATCATCTCTGTGTGAGAAGTACATATCTCTCAGATGTGCAGCTGTAGGAAGCAATAAAGCACTTTACATTTTAAACCTATTAATTAAAATTACTTTGAAGACAATATAAAAACTTCTAGCTCCAGACATTGTGTCTGCTTGCTGCACTGAAACACAATTGTAAAACACTTTGATTCCAACTTATTTTCTTAAAGTTTTGCAAGTTAACTCTGTATGGTCCAGCTTCTACTATTAAAACATACATTTGTATAGGTGTATCGTTTATATACATTTCTGTTCTTTTCCAGTAGGGCACTCTGTGGTTACATTCTTGAAGCTTAGTACATAACATGCAGTTTTCTTAAATTTGTAAGACAAGCATATGAATCATATTACTATTCACAAATGACATATGATTATTTACAAAATTCCAGATAGTTGGACTGGCAGTGTCACTTTTCTATATAAAACATATTAATATTTTCAAGTGACATATTTACAAAATTCAAGATAGGTAGACTGGCAGCATTTCCCTAGTGTCACATACATATATGGGTCTACTTCTAAATTTTGAACTTTCAAAACATTGACTTTCTTATAGTCAGCAGCATAAGATGAAAGTTTTTAAACTTCAAACCATTTAAATGGAGATCTATGTATAGCATGGAATGGTATATTTACTGTTTTCCTCTCTGTAGTGTGATGTCAGAGTTGGTATATTGAATTAGCAAGAGGCGTTGGGGTGCAAGAGAGCTTGCCCTCCTGCAAAAATGTAATAACATTTTTTTTTGTTTGGCTTCTATTCTTTTAATTATATTTTGTAGTTTTATGGTCTCCTGGAAATTAATCTTCTGGCACATATCCAGAAACTTATCTCTTACTACCAGCATCATTCACCCACAAATCAAGTAAGCATATATGACTTGCATCCCTAAAAAATCAACCTCTTCATTATTGGACATCCAAACTATATCTATCCTTTTTCCTATCCTAAAGATTTTGAGAAACTTCTCAACATTCAGCTACTAAAGCACGTTAACAAATATGGACTTTTAGCAGGCTCCCAAGGGTGGACATGGTGGTGCAGCGGTTAGCATTCCTGCCTC
Organism: Protopterus annectens; assembly: GCF_019279795.1. NCBI lineage: Eukaryota > Metazoa > Chordata > Ceratodontiformes > Protopteridae > Protopterus > Protopterus annectens. The sequence continues at coordinate 1,947,860,740 of NC_056733.1, forward strand.
ACAGCAAGAGGTTCTCCAGTTCAATCCTTGGCTGGGGTGCCTTCTGTGCGGAGTTTGCATGTCCTCCCTGTGGTCATGTGGGTTTCCTCCAGGTGCTCCGGTTTCCTCCCACATCCCGAAGACATGCTGTAGGTGGATTGGACACTCTAAATTGGCCCTAGGCCTGCATGTGTTTTCCTTCTGTAGAAGGTTGGGTGCTGAGCTGGCAACTCAACACCGTAAAACTCCACTGCTAATCATGAGCAGACAGGTGATCCGCTGTGGCGACCCCTAACCAGGAAAAGCCAAAAGAGAAAGAAGCAGGCTCCCAATATGAGACTGACATAACACATTAATTACAATATGCAAAAAAATAAAAATAAACAAAATTCTCACCTTAGTGGAAAAAGGGCACATAGCATGGGATGATTGTTATAGACCTGTATCCTATGCTCAATAAAATTATCTTTAACATGCAGCTATTCAACTTTAGCCCAAATATCATATTTTAGTTTTTGAACTACCTTAAAAGCAGAACTATCTTTTTCCTTTGAGATGATAATGATACCTCAGAAAGGTCCTTTACACCTGACAATTACCAAGGGTTAATATTTGGATTCCTTGTCTTCCCTTTTGTTAATAAATGATGAAAACAGCAAAATACCATCTTCCAATATCACTCTTTATACTGATGGAGTTATACTATATACAACATCACTGCCCACTTCTACTCTACAAAAAACTTTTAAGACTATATGAAGACAGACATGATGGAACTCTCAGACTATGTGTCCATGGCAGGTATGATTCTATCATGGAGAAGCATTCTAGCTTCTCCAAGGATGATGTCGCAATATGAGCAAAAATAATTGACTTCAATAACTGGCTTAGTTTTTGGTGTCATACAAAGGGGGTACAATATCTGTCAGCCTGGAGGATATGATCAACAGTTCATGCTGCTTCACTGGGGATTGCCTGGATCTGTTTCTTCTAGGGTTTCAATTATTGCCAAAGGCATTATCCTTCCCCATAGTGTCTTTTTTTAGGCAATGCCAAACTGGTATTCATACCAACATAAAAAAACAAGCAAAGGAAAATATGCAGGTGTTACTAATCAATACTAGAAACGTAAACAAGAAACTCCACTCCTTACAAAACCTTCTCACCATGAAAGACATTGACATATGTGTACTGACTGAGACATGGTATAAAACAGCAGAGAGCATTCTATCTGCTCAGGGCTGTAATGCCTTCTACACATTTAGACCAGCTAGTCTTGTAGCGCACTGACTAGTGTATATATGTTAAATGTGTGTGTATGTTACTGCAGATTTTTATTATAATTATTTCTCCATATCCATTCCATTTCTGTTACAGGCTCAAAGGTATAGACTCTGAAATATTTATATATTTGTTTTCTGTTACATATTCTAGTCAACTCAGTATATTTGAAGGGAGGCTTGCCAAAATCAGTTTGCATATGAACTGGTTTCATCGTTGACAATGTATTAGGAGTTATTGAAGCTGAACCCATGGAATTAAACAATTGGTGACAGACAAGGTGTAAATGTCTGCATTTAACTTGCTGAAGCACTAACTACACTGTTTTCAGCTTGATTCTGAAAGAATGTGATTACATTGAATGAGAACTTAAGTGGCAGGCTGTTTAAAGTTTATTCATTCATTCGATGGATTTATTTTAATGTGTTAGCCAGGGTATTGCAATAATCATAAAGTGCTGATTTGAGGCAATGTCTGAGTCAATCTTGTACTGAGATAAGGCTATTTATTTTTTTAATAGTTGGGGCGTGGTGAATGGTTGATCTGTTAATGTTAAAGGTGATGCATGCCTACAGACTTCATGTCAGTTGAGAACTCACTGGTCACAGAGGATGGCTGGAGGAGAGTTTCATGCAATATCTATATATATATATATATATATATATATATATATATATATATATATATATATATATATATTTTTTTTTTTTCTTTTAGTCTTTACTGTGTACACACTTTATTTATTTATTTATTTAATTTACATTTGTTTACTGGGAAAGTCCGACTGGAGAAAAATGTCTGTTTTCAGCAGAGGCCCAGGGAGAAAAGCTCCACAGTAATTTGATCCATAGTAATAGCAATGTATATATATCAAAGTACAGTTTATAACAGTATAAAACATGTTATATCAACAGTACAAAAAAACATATATAAAAGTACAATTTATAATGGTACAAAATACAAGAAAAGTTACTGTAAAAGACAGATGACATTTTGAGAATCCAAGTGTTTTTTTTTTTGAGTAAATTCAGAAAAGTGCAATTCATTCCTTTGGTGTGCCCATGTCTATCCTACACAGATGAAGTTGGTATTAACTACAATAGACCCTTACCTCTGCAAACTTCACTCAGCTGACCACCAACAATCAGGGCAACTTGAGCTAAATATGGCTAGACTTGTAAGGCCTCTATGGCTATTAGCCTAGTAACCTCCTATGAACCTACTGTGCAGGAGGGGGAAAGGGGTGGAGGCATCTCAATCCTAATCAAGAAGAAACTCCCATCATGACTGGTAAAGCAACATGGTGCACTAGAGCTTCTTCATCTCCAAATAACCATCATAAAGGCCCCATACCATATATTAACTAACTATAGAACTTCCTCTATGGCACGGGAAAGCCATGATGTCTATCTACAGAAACTAGATTCACTCTGTATTAAATCCAATACCATTTTCCTTGATGATCTAAATTATTAAACTATAGACTAGGGAACTTACACCATCACTAGTGCATAACCACTGAGCTTCCTGGACTTTGTCAATACAAATGTGCTGGAACAATTAGTCAGACTCTCCATTATGGCAAATGACATCTTGGAGCTTGTCCTTGTTAATATGGAAAGATCTTATACAATCCCTTGCATATCTTTGTCACTTGTCAGGCCTGACCATAAAGCAGTCTCCTTTGAAATAAAAATTAAACCAGAGATCATTTCCACCCAACATATCCAACACTTCTATGCATAACATATCCGACACTTAGATGCTGTAGTCCAAGGTTTCCCACCCCCCCAGGTTCTCATATAATAACCCGCATTATCACCAAAATAATAAACCAGTACAAAATCAATGTAATTCCTATAACAAGAATGGACTGTCTTACTAGCTTCTAATGCTGACCTGAGTGCTACATAGCATCTGATTATTTTTATTTTGCCTTCTTCTTGGCATGGTCTGCCTCATGGTTCTTCATGCTCCATTTGCCATTGCTTCACTCGGGCTCTCTCTGCTCCCATACCCTACCCCCATTCCCATCCATCCCATGTCATCTAGATTTATACTTTTCAAACCCAACAACATAATGATAGCCAAGCACAACCCAGACTTCAACTAATTAGATCAAATAACTAGCCTACTATAAACCACCCCTAATTTCACATATCAGTACTTAAATCAAAATGTCACCAACCCCTCCTGCAAGTTCATGACCCTTTTATCTACACACAAAAAACTACTCATATAATTTATCAGCCACCAACTCTATTACACCCATTACACTCTATACTCTAAACTATCAAAGTACCCTAATAAAATGATTCACCTTAATAAGAAACACTTACACCTAACAGCCCTACACATCACCACTAGCTCATTGTTATTGCTCTTATACTCCCTCACCTCATATTATACTCTACTACTATCCACAACTCCCCCTCCTTGGCAAACCTCTTCATTATCCCCGCTAAATAGACCACTGAACTATACTATAGCTCCAACCCTTTTCTATACTAGCCACATAGCTTAACATGCAAACAAATTCCTGCCTCTAGCAACCACATCCCAAACATGTCAAAAACATGCCAACTACAAAAGAAATGAAAAATAAAAATAAAAAATCCAACCACGTAGATAACAACGTGGTTGGATTTTTTATTTTTATTTTTCATCAGTTTTGGTGTTTTACACTATTTATTTCAACTACAAAACAAGCTTGCTAAACTCCATTTACACCTTACTAAGCAATTAAAACAATCCAGGGAAATACACCCTAATCCTGGTTCCATTCCACAATATAATATGGTAAACAGCTCTGTCACATTCAACCCTGGACTATTACATCAGAAAAATAATTCTGCCATTCTCCTCCTTAATATGAATGTAAGAAGTATTGGAAATAAAGTTCATGATCTGCATGCCCTACTCTCCCTCTATTCTCCTGATATTGTAGTATTAACAGAGATATGGCTAAAACCCGACAATAACAACAATTAAATCGTAGTTTCCAGGTACAATATCCTATGTAAAGCAGGAAAACCAGAAGCGAGTGGGGGAGTAGTGATCCTATTTAAAGAATACCTAATACTTGACTATTTTGCATTAAGCATCGCTGACTTTGAAAATGTAGATCTAATCTTTTCCAAATTAAAAATTAACCCCAAAAAAACACATTAACATCATAGGTAGTTATATCCCACTTTGAAACAATATTCCCACACTAGAAAACATACTACACTGGATCTCTAATTCCCTTCCACAGGAAACAATCCTGATGGGTGACTTCTACATCGACTGGTTCAACTGCTCCTCTCAGAATCCAACATCCCATGTTAATCTCCATGGATTCCCCCAACTCATTGTATCTCCTTCAAGGGCTAACAAAGCTTCCAAATGAAAGTCTATCCTTCACTGGATTTTGGTTAATAATCCCACCCTATCATCTCAATCACATTGTCTCCCTGAAGGCCTGAGTGACTATCAGCCAACCTTTCTTCTAAGAACGCACACTCACCAAACCAGCCAAACTACCTACCACTTAATCAGAAATAAAAAGCCTCAACCCAAACAGGTTCATCTCCACTCTAAAAAGCTACAACTGGCAACCTGTCAGACAGCTACCCCTAGAATATGCTGTTAACTCCTTCAAAACCATTTTCTTAGATATACTAAACTGCCATGCACCCCTTAGAACTATTAGAGGGAAATCTACCTATGCACCCTGGCTAAGTAAAGAATACAGATCTTTACTGAAGAATAGAGATAAGGCTTGGGAACAGTTTCACAAAAACAAAACTCAAATCACAAGAAAAACATTCTTAGAACTGCAAAACAAAGCTAAGAAACTAGTAAAACTCAACAAAATCAACTACTACCACAATATCCAGAAAAAGAAAACACCCCAATAACCCTCAAAAGTTCTGGACTGTGGTTAATAATATAATTCTGCCAGGTAAATCAGATATTCACTCCAACATTAACCAGCAACTCAGATAATATAGGAACCCAATTCAATAAATACTTTATAGAAACTATCCAAGCCCTTGCAAATACACAGAACATCGCCAACAGCTCTGTCCCTTTCATAACCCAGCACAGCACCAACTAACAAAATATCACCAACCACTTTACATTACACTTGGTGTCTGTTGATACCATAAAAAACAACTACTTAAAAAAACGAAACTAACCACCCTAGCAGCAGATAGCCTCCCAGCTGACTTTCTGCAAATGACAGCAGAATCAATAGCTACCCAGTAGCCATACTCATAAAGAAATCAATATTAGAAAGTCTGGTACTTGTTATTTGGAAAACCTCCCACATTCTACATTTAAACAAGGGAGGTAATTCCACTGAACTTACCAATTATCATCCAATTGCCATACTGTCACTCTTATCTAAAATCCTAGAGAGAGTCATATATACCCAATTCATGGACTACCTTCATGCACATAAACAGTTATCAAACACTCAGTATGGTTTTTGCCCCCTCACATCACCACCACAGCCCTACAGTCCTTTACTAGCACAGTAACTCACTATAGAAATGAAAGATAATTTGTATCTGCTATATTTTTAGACTTGTCCAAAGACTTTTATACGGTAAATCACAAAAAACTCATCAATGTTCTCCCCAACCTAAACCTTAGTAACTCCTCTCTCAGCTGATTCCAAAGCTACCTATCAGGTTGATATAAGGCCTTCCAATGACACCACCTTTCCCCTCCTCTCCCAGTTGCCTTAGGGGTTCCACAAGGCTTCATTCTTGGGCCTCTACTATTATCTCTCTTCACCAACCAGCTCCACACTTCCACACTTCACACCTCAGTGGTGCAATATGCAGATGACTCTACCTTAATATACGCAGCCTCCTCCCTACAAGACCTCCACACCATAACCCAAGATTCCTTTTTATCTGTGGAAACATGGCTCACTAACTTCAAACTCATTCTAAACCCCAACAAAATAAAGATCCTTCTGTTCCACCCAATAAGATCCCCCTCGTCTTTCCTGTCTTTCAATATTTTATCCAGAAATAAAACTATGATCACCCAATAACTCACACTAAACTGCTAGGTGTAGACATCATCAATAACTTGAAATGTGATGTTCATATAGCTCAAACCATTAAGAAAGTCCACAAGAAACTAGGTTTTCTGTACAGAAACAAACAATTTCTAACAAGAAACACAAAAGCTACTATCATGCGCACACACCTCTTGTCTACTCTCCTATATGCCTCCCCATTTCTAACCAGCCTCCACAAAACTGGTTTAACCAAATTGGAATCTTGTTACAATAAAATTGCCAAGTTTGCGACTGCTGCTTCATACAGGACACATCACTGTACAGCTCTTAAACAGATAAAGTGGCTAAAACTTCTTCAACTGCTACACTTTAATCAATGAACCTTTGATCACAAAATACTGCATCGACTAGATAAAAATCATGCTCTCCAAAATATTATACAACCATACACCACTTCTAGATCCCAACATTCCAGTAACAAACTCCTTCTAAAGATCACCAAGGCTAACAACTCAGCTGAGGAATAATTCTTCTCAAACTTCATTCCTAAAATATGGAATAAACTGCCAACCCCAATAACCTCCAACTGCTCTATACTGCAATTTAAAAAGCTCCTAAAATTACGCTTAATAGACACTTGGCTCTGTTCTTGCAACTATCATGGATAGGCCTTACCTCAGTCTCTTTAACTAAATATTGCTCATTGAGTGTTATCCTTCACCAATATTTGATCTCAACTGTATGAAAACTACTTTTTCTTTCTCAATTAAATTCTATATATTCACGTATGATGTGTACTGTGGTGGTGGTGTGGTGGTAGCATTCTCGCCTCACAGTAAGACGTTGTCCTGTTCGATTCTCACCTAAAGCGTCTTCTGTGTGGAGACATGCATGAATGGGCATACCTTCATTGAAGGTTGTGCGTCAGAGCTGGCAACTCGGCATGTAAAAATCTACTGCCAATCATTAGCGGACCGGAGTTCTGCTGTGGCGATCCCTAACCGGGAAAAGCCGAAAGACACAACATATTCACGTATGATGTGTGATGTAAATGTTTACTTCTAAAGAACTGCATTGTTCATCATTATCTAACAGTTGTTTGTGAATACTTCTGCAATTCCTCGCATGCTTGTCAACTTCTGCAATATTTGTATTTCTTATAACTGGAGCTTTTCTCTCTGGGCCTCAGCTGAAAAGGGTCCTGTGTTCAGTCAGACTTTCTAGGTAAACAAATGTAAAATAAATAACTAAATAACTAAATAAATAAAATACCTTTAGATTTTTTAAGATAAACTACCTACTCTTAAGTAATACATTAGCAAGTTTCAGATCCCTACTAAACCCAGTTAATACCACAGAATACACAGAAACATACACTACAACACTATACCAGCATGTAAACAGCTACACAGATGCATCTGTACCCTGTAGTTACAAGTGCAGGACAAACACCTGAAACAAACTCACATGGTGGAACCATAATATCAACAAGCTTTGTAACTAAAAAGAAAATAATTTTGACCAAAAGTAAGAAGAGTAATTCCCAGAAGATGTGAGCCATTGTCATTGAAATAAACAGCTCAGGACGTTAACAACTTCTAAAAAAGCCAAGTTTGAGGTTAAAATAGCTACCCAAGCCAAAGACATTCTCAAGACATTTTTTAGGTATGTTCATAATGTCAACCATAACACAATCAGCGTGAGCTGATTGTAAATAAGTTACTTACACTGAGGCTGAAGATATAGTGAGCGTAGTGGCTCATAAATTTATCTCTAACTTTATAGGTCTCTCGTTTGTCCAAGACATACTTGAAACTGGATCACCTCCAGTTATCACACAAGACCAAGTCTTAATAGTGCTATCAAAAGCTAAAAATACTGCATCAATGGGTTCTTACAATATTCTTGGATGCATTTTAAATAGCATGAAGTACAATTTAGCCAACTCCCTAACATGGGTTCCTATTGGAACATCGAATATTCAATCGTTCGAATCACTAATGGTCGATCTTTAATCATTGAACGATTAAATATTCGAATGTTCATAAAAAAATTATTAAAAAAAAAAAGAAAAAGTTAAGGGTGTAGGCAGGAGGGCAAGCCTCCCTGCACCCCCCATGTGGGGGGCTGTGCCCCCCACCCCCCCACTACTTAAATATACCAACTCCGAGATCAGGCTACAGCATAGAAAAGGGGAAACCTTCCCTTTCCTGTGCTTAACTCTGTTAAAGTGCGATCTCTCAGTTGGTATATTTAAGTAGGGGGGGCATTGGGGGGTGCAGGGGGGCTTGCCCCCCTGCTCACAGCAGTTACCTTTGTTTGTTTTTTTTTTTTTTTTTTTTACATTTTCGAAGTTTTAATACTGTGATTATATGGTGTCGACCATATGGTATTCAAAGTGCTGAAACTTCGATAATGTAATATGTAACCCCTTAACATCACTGTTCAGTCTCGGACTCCATATATGCTTTGTACCAAATGAATGAAGAACAGTTGCAGTCATTCATCTTCATAAGGAAGGACTTTCCACAAACCCAGGCAGTTAAAAACCAATAGTACTGACCAGTCTCATATGCAGAGCCGAGGAAAGACTTATCATGGAGCTTATCAGACAAGTCATGTGGAATCTACAAACATTGGACCCATCTCAGTTTGGATTCATCAAAGGCTTACTCAGCCTGGTGAATTTTTGAAAAAGTCTCCAATGCAATGAATGAAGACAAAATGGTACATGCCACATACTTCAACCTGGACAAAACTGTTGACATAATTCCCCACTCAGGCATAGTAGAAAAGCTAAATAAACTGGGAATAAACCTCCATGTCACCCTCTGGATTGCCAACTGGCTTATATATGGGGTGCTTGAAATTAAAATAGATCAAGTTACTTCCACAAAAAGACCACTCACCAGCTGAGTCCACCAGGGTTTTGCACTGGGATCCCTCTTGTTTGGTATCTACTTTTCTGAAGAAAAAAACAATGTCAAAAGGTTATGGCTGACTACGTTTGCAGACAGCTGAAAGCTAGGAGCAATCATTGACTTAGCCATCCTGCAGGAAGGTTTTTCTCAAATAAACAATTAGTGAAAAAAATCATGGACTGAAACTAAATGCCAAAAAATGCTGCATTGTACCATTTGGGAAGTCATCTACCCCGGGGAACTACCACATTGACAATACATCCTTAGTGGTTGACTCAGTTGTTCAGTATTTGGGATCTTATTTGACAGTGACTTAACTTTGAACAATATGTGTACATTGTTTTTAAGAAAGTCATTCTATATTGCACAGCTTATAAACAAAGGGATTGTGTCAAGATCTAGGAATAACATCATGCCTTTTTATTCAGCCCTCATTGTGACATATTTAATATAATGCCCCCTTTGGCATGCATCTGTCTAGACAAATGCAACATGTGGAACATCTACAGTGATATCACTTCATAAGTAAGGGCATTATATCCAGAAACAAGGAGATCATAACATCCCTGTACTCCTCCCTTATCAGACCCATTATTGAGTACAATGACCCTTTGGCATGTACCTTGCCAAGCACATGCAGCAGCAGGAGAGACCACATAGATTCTGACCAGGAAAATCCAGGGTCTCAAACATCTGTCCTAGACAGATAGACTAAAAGCCCTGTCCCTTTACTCAGTCTCATACAGACTGCTCAGAGGTGACTTGTGTCTGGTATACAAGGCCATCTCAGACCCAGCCTTGATGGAGTTGCTGCATATCCATAAGTCAAAATCCACTCTGGCAACCCACAGGCAAGACTAAAACCTGATCTATGACATTAATAGAACTTGTTGGTGGGATAGATTTGTGTCCCAGAGACTCCCCCATCTGTGGAATAGACTCCTTCTCCATGTTAAGTCGAGTACCTCCATAGCCCTCTTTAAGAGGAACCTGGATGACTGGATGGGAAACAGAAAATACACCTCTAGGATCCTACCTGTGTCCCTACTGGAGAGGGGAAACAGGTACTGACTTTGTGGGAACATGGGCGAAATTCTTGGCTAGCCATATAAGGGCCTCCAGGCCAATAGCCTTGTATCATCCTATCAACCTATGAACCTGTGTCTGGTATACAAGGCATCTTACATCACAAGACTGATGGATTTAATACACATCAGCAAATAAAATAGCATCAGAAATGGTCCATCTAGGGATCTAACTTTTCCTGCAACATCACCAAAATAGTTTGGAGGGACATATATATTTCAAAGAGGATATTGCTGCTCTAGCACAGACTACCCATCCACATTAAACAAACTTCACCACTGTCCACATTCAAACAGAACTTGGATTTATGGATGGGAAACAAATTTTATCACAGGGCTGCACCCTATACTACTAACTGACAGCGGCATCCCCTAAATGCTTTATCCTATGCATGGGTCCCCTCAAATTATCTATAGTATTATCCCAGTTATTCTCATTAGGGGTAATATATAATTATGAACATGGAATGGGTAAAACTAATCGCTAACCAAATGGGATAGGATAATTCATACAGAAAAAGGGAAATTGGCTAGGCTTAAAATGGTCCACAAGGTAAGCTAGCATAGTACCTACTTGTGAACCTATAAGAGGATTTTAACATTCTAAATAATTAGGCATCTAACAACCTACTATCTATAAATTACTCAAAAACAGCTATCATGGCATTTAACACCCTATCATACTTGCACAGAAAGAAAAAAATCCCCTTCTCCAGACCCATTAACATTCTCACTCCCAGATATATTTCCCTATCTGTAGTCCAGCAGCATAAGTACCTTGGATTTAATTTAGACTACACTTAGTCCTTTCACTCCCATACAGAAACTACTGTAAAAACATGGACACATAACTTAAAGCCAGCTAATCTATTTCTAGCCTTCTCGCCTTAGAATAGATTTGGCTAAAAATGTATTTATTTCTAAATTGGAGTACATCCTCCTCATAGTTATGAATCCCATAGCTTCCATTTGATTCAGATGACCATGAATGCTAACTTTAGACATACTAACTTCAAAGCAGACTCCAAAGCAGAAACACAAGCAACCTCCAGTCCCCAACACAACCCAAATGACACATAGCCCAAAGACTCAGTGTGCCATTAAACCACAGCCCATAAGGCAAACCAACGTACCCAACACACTAGTCATAAGTGACTCTATAGTCAGGCACACTGATGTCCCACTCACCAGGCTAAACAAGGAGAAGGTTACTGTCAGCTGCCCATCAGGTGCCAGGATCCGCCACATAACCCACGCACTCAGGTCACAAAACAACAAGTACAAATATGACTCTGTCATTGTCCATGTTGGTGTGAATGACCTGAGACATACCTCCCTGGACTACTTGAAAAGAGACATGGAAGAGCTCTCCGATCTTGTAGCCTAGGCAGGTATGACCCTAGCCCTGAGTAGCATCCTGCCATCACACAGAATGATACCACAGTACAAGGACAAAATGATTGACTTCAACAATCGGCTAAGCTTCTGGTGTCATTCTAAGGGGACCCAGTATCTGTCTGCCTGGGACGACATGGTCAAAAGACCACGATGCTTTACCAGAGTTGGCCTGCACCTGTCACCCCTGGGATTCTGGATACTGGCTAAGGCTCTTGCCACCCCTATAGTGCCTTTTTTAGGCAAGGTTCAAATGACAAATTCAGCACTGTAACAGGAACAGGCAAGCAAAAACTGAGGGTAATGCTACTCAATGCTAGAAGTCTAAATCTCAAAATGCACTCACTAGAGGCACTCCTTAAAATGGAGAACATTGATATCTGTGCAATGACTGAGACCTGGTTCAATGCTCTAGAGAGCACCCCTGCATTACTACGCTATAACTCATACCACACTTTTTGGCCATCTAACCTGGACCAGAATACCAAAGGCGGAGATGTGTCCATATTCATTAAGGATATCCACACCTCCAGGATAGTTGCGCAGCATAATGCATCCAAGATTATCCAAGTGCAACTAACTCTGGGCAAAACTGCAATACAAATTGTAGGTTGCTACAGATCCCCCACGATGCCCCAGGGTTCCCATTCCTCTTTTCTTGATATACTGGAAAATATTAGGGTTCAACCAAACACCCTAATAATGGGCAATTTCAACTACCTCACCATTAACTGGGAAAACTACTCATGTACCAACTCCTTCGCTCAACACCAATGCCCTGGATCAACTTATCCACACCCCCACCAAGGGCAACAATATCCTAGACCTAGTCATTAACAGCATGAGTGACTGGTGTTCCACACCTGAAATCAACTCCTCGATGGTTAGATACGACCATAGGCTAATCACGCTAGATATCCACATCCCACCCCCACACACCATTAAGGAAACCACAGTAAAAAATTTCTCCAAAGTCAACTTCATGCTTCTTAAGACAGAAGTGGTGAACTTCATGACACCAATGCAGATGGACAATACAGTTACGACTCCTGAATCCTACACAAATGCACTCTATAAGCACTTACACGAGTGCATGGATTGTGCTATCCTAAACAGAAATAAGATGCTATCCACCAAAAAAGGAGGCCAATCTGGTGGTCCTCTGCCATAAACAAACTCTATAACAAAAGGAAGAAACTTTTGCAAAAGAGAGTAAAATCCCATGAGTGGAGGAGCTCCCTGGTCAGCCTCAGTAAGAAGCTGAGATCCCTTAGAAGATCCTCCAAAGCTAGCTATGAAAAAATTGCCACTGATTCTTAGGGCAACCACAAAGCATTCTATAGCTATGTGAAGAATCTCAATGGCAACACCCAGATCTGCTCTGAGTTACAGCACAACGGCACGAAAATTACAGAACCAGCTGATATTGCCAACATCCTGGCAGATAGGTTCAGTGCTAACTTTACCCCCCTCTCACCCCCTAAAGAGCCCATATCTATACAGGAAGAATGCAGAGTCCCTGTAATCACATCTATGCAGGTAAAAGCTGCACTCTCTAATACCAAAAACACAGCATCCATGGGACCGGACAACATCCCAGGCTGCTTTTTCACGAACTTCAGAACGAACTGGCTCCCCACCTAAGCACCTTGTTCAATTATAGTCTCACGTCAGTTCCACAAAGGGGGAGCCACCACTGATCCTGGGAACTATTGCCCTATTAGCATGATAAGCCTGGTCTGCAAGGCCATGGAATGTATCATCATGGAACTCATAAACAAAGACATTGGTAACCTCCAAACTCTGGACCCCACCCAGATCGGGTTTGTGAAAGGTAGATCATGCCTTCTGAACCTGATCAACTTCTTTGAGTCAGTCACCAAAGCCAAAGATGAGGGTAAGGTGGTTTACACAGCCTATCTTGACCTCGCCAAGACTTTTGACACCATCCCCTATTCTGGAATTATATCACAGTAAAAGTTGCAGACTCCAAATCTGACTTCAAACCAGTGACAAGTGGAGTACCACAGGGTTCAGTCCTGGGACCTCTCCTGTTTGGAATCTACTTCTCTGAAGTACAGGCTAACACAAAAGGTCTCTGGCTAATGAAGTTCACAGATGACTGCAAACTAGGAGCCATAGTCGAATCCCCAAATGATGTGGACATCCTACAGAAGAGCCTCACTGAGACAGATGCCTCATTTCAGAGGCATGGCCTCAAGCTCAATGCCAAAAAGTGCATTGTCATCCCCTTTGGTAAAAACTCTGTACCCATGAACTACCACATAAATGGCAGTCTACTTAACGCCGAATGTGTGATAAGAGACCTTGGGACCCAGGTGGACAGTAGTATCTCTTTTGATAGTCACATCGCCACAGTAGTCAGGAAATCCTTCTATGTGGCACACCTCATCACAAAAGGGTTCTGATCCAGGAAAAAAGAGATAATTTTTCCCCTCTACTCGACACTCATCAGACCCATTATAGAGTACAACGCCCCTTTTGGAATGTACCTCACAAGACATCTGCAGCAGCTGGAAAGACCACAGAAGTACCTCACAAACAGAATTACTGGCCTCAACCAGATGCCCTACACTGTCCGTCTCCAAAAACTCCAGCTTTACTCTGTAGCATATTGCCTACACCAAGGAGATCTCTTCCTAACATATAAAGCTATGTTAAACTCAGAGCTGTTGGACATGCTACACCTTAAGAAATCCCAATCCCTCCGAACTACACGGTCTAGGGAACTAAACCTTGTCACCACAATAAACAGGACATTCTGAGGGATAGAGGCCTATCCCAGAGACTTACTATACTCTGGAACAAGCTACCCATCTATGTCAAGCAAAGTTCCTCATTAGCACTCTTCAAGAAAAATCTTGATGAGTGGATGGAAAATAAGAAATACACCCCGGGGATCACTTCTGTGCCTCTGCTCGACAGCGGCACAGGAAATTAACTTTCTTGGGTGGTGTAAGCCAGGGAACCTTGTTGGCTAGGCTTACTTAGGCCCTTGGGCTGATAGCCTAGTGCTTACCTATGAGCCTGTGAACCTATGAACCTCACAACAAAGAAACAATATTCTATTACACTGCAAAATGCAAACGGTCTTCCTACTCTAACCTGATTCACACTCCTTCTAATCAACACTGCTGTTCATACCACTGCATGGACACTACTGCCCTTCCCTGAGTTACAAACATTAGTTCACTCTCCATACTCACTCTGCTATGAGAAAATAATGTCATTACCCATCTTTATCCTGCCTTGAAATCAATGCTAATAGTTTGGAATTATAGCAAAACTGGTGATTCTAAATGGAGTTAAATAACAGAAAACATTCAACAGACAACTGATTGCAAGTCCTTCAAAAGAAAACATGCTGCTCACCTAAAAGCAGAACAAAAATTCTCTATAACATTGCTAAAAGCTAGCAGGAGTAGACATATCTTCACCCAATACAAGGAGACCTTAAATTTCTCCAATCTGTGGTGGTCTTTTCTATTTCACATTCTGAGGAACAATTATCACCCTGTAATACCACCTTGTGAGAAAATACTGATATGGATTATTTTTGGTATTCATCCTTTTAACTTTCTTTCACTCTAACTCTTTATTGACTTTTTCTTCTTCTTTCTTTCCTCTTTGCCTATTTTTACTTTCTTCTCCAACTGGCACTACATTCCATTTAATATATTTATTAATTACATGCATGTAAATTATATGATTCGCTGTCTGTTGAACACCTCTACTGCATCATCATTTTGTCTGTAATGATCCCTTTGTATTATTTCTATTTTACTCTTCTTTCTATTTTCACTCCTGCATCCAGCCCATGGCTGAAAAGGATCCAAGAAACAGCCCACCAGTCAATTAGCAAACTAAAAATACATAAATGCATACTGATCTGCAAGGCCATGGAATGGATTATCATGGACCTCATTAACAGGGACATTGGCAACCTCCAGACACTCGACTCCACACAGTTTGATATTGTCAACGGGAGGTCATGTCTGTTAAATCTGGTCGACGTCTTTGAGACAGTCACCAAAGCCAATGATGAGGGGAAGACAGTGCACATCGCCTACCTTGACCTGGCCAAAGCCTTCAACACTATTCCTCACTCAGGCATAATAGATAAACTCTTTCAACTAGGCATCAATCCATATGTTACCAGATGGGTAGCAAACTGGCTCACTGATAGAACCCACCAAATAAAAATAGAGGAAGCCACTTCAGGCAGTAGACCCGTAATGAGCGGTGTACCCTGGGATTAGTCTTGGGGCCTCTGTTATTCAGAGTAAACTTCTCTGAGGTACAGGCCAAAACCAGTGGGCTATGGCTTTCCAAATTTGCAGATGATTGCAAGCTGGGCATGGTCATCAATTCCCCAAGTGATGTGGATGTCCTCCAAGAGGGTCTCACTCAAACAAACGACTGGTGCCAGAAACATGGCCTACAAGCTGAATGCCAAATAAATGCATCATCATCCTCTGGGGAGAGTGACATCCCCACATATTATCACATTAATAACAATGTCCTCAGTACACGATCAGTAGTGAGGGATTTGGGCACCCAGGTTAATAGCAACCTGACTTTTGACCACCATGTTGCTTTCATTGTACAGAAAGCTTTCTACATGGCCCAGCTCATAAGTAAGGGTATCTCATCCAGGGACAGAGGTCATAACATCCCTGTATTCTTCCCTTATATGGCCAGTTATTGAGTACAGCACCCCCTTTGGCATGTACCTCACAAAGTGCATGCAGCAGCAGAAGAGACCACAGAGGTTCCTCACCAGGAGAACCCGGGGCTTCAAACAGTTAACCTACACAGATAGGCTAAAAGCCCTGCCCTTCTACTCAATTTCATACAGACTCCTCAGAGGTGACCTCTCTCTGGCATACAAAGCAATCTCAGACCTCACCTTGATGAGACTGCTGCATATCCACAAGTTAAGCTCCACTAGAGTAACCCATACATGTGACCTCAACCCGGTCTGTGATATCAATAGGACTTGGCGGGACAGATTTGTGACCCAGACACTCCCCCATCTGAGGAATAGACTCCATCTCCATGGCAAGCAGAGTACCTCATTATCCCTTTTTTTTAAGTGGAACCTGGATATCTGGATGGGAAACAGAAGATACACCCCTGGGATTCCACCTGTGTCCCTGCTGGACGGGGTCTTTGGATGTTGACTTGTCTAAACATGGGCTAAACTCTTGGCTAAGCTTATAAGGGCCTCAGGGCCAATAGCCTATTAACCCCCTATGATCATATGATCCTACATGCATACATACAAACATAAGTAAATAAAGTCTGTAATTCTTGACTCACAGAGTGGTGGCAAAGGTATGCTGTGTATGGTCATTATTGTGTACCAAAATATATGACCAGCTTCAGTAAACCATATACAGCCAGTTTACACCATGTGCACATGATATCACACTGTTTTGGATTCAATAAGTCGGTCTACATAGTGTGTAGAGCTGTGCAAACAAGGTAAACACTGTGGCATGCTAATGATAGCATATGTAGCTGAATTGTATTCTAATTAACCAATCCAAGATGGAGGATCTATTCAACAAGCTATAAAGCAACTGTGTAGGCTCAGTGCTGGTTTCCCTGTAAATTCCAAAACCTATTGGAATACAGACACAGAAAGGAGTCTACACAGAAAAAATATTAGGAGCTGTTGTTGTTTTGTTTCATGTGTATGTGCAGCAGGCTGAAGTCTAGACTTCTGCTGCTGCTAATACACCACACCAAAGAAGGAGAAAAGTTTTCAGACCCTGTTTAACTTATCACAATCTGCATGAAATTGAAATTAGAGCCAGGGCAAACCTAGGAGGAATCCATACCAGTGAAGACAGAGGTATCTGCAGCACTTAGAATTTTAGCTACAGGAACCTTCCAGATTCCAACAGGGGACATGCTGGACGTGTTACATTCATCAGTATCCAGGATCCTCAATCAGTTCCTGAATGCTATGAACCAGCATGCCAGTGTCCACATATATTTTCCCCATACCCCTGAGGACAGGGCCACAAATATGCAAGAGTTCAAACCTGTAGTACACTACCCTAAAGTACTGGGTGCCATAGATTTTATACATATCAAAATTAAGGCACCACCCAGGGAACAGGAAAGGCACTATATAAATAAGAAGGGCTTCCACTCTGTTAACTGCCAAGTCATTTGTAATGCCAAGGGATTCATCTTCAGCGTTTGTGCTAGCAACCCAAGCAGTTACCATGACTCACATATCTGGCACACCTCCTATCTGTATCAGACATTCTCTAGGGTGGAATATCCCACAGGGTCATTTATTGGAGGATGCTGGTTATGCACTGGAACCATGGCTGATGACGCCCATCAGAAATGCACACACACCCACTGAAGAACGCCATAATGCGGCACATGCTCAAACAAGAAATAACATAGAGCATGTGTTTGGGCTGCTGAACTCATGGTTTTGGTGCCTAGATACATCTGAGGGAACCCTGCGGTGCAATCCATGTACATATACTGAAATATTCACAGTCTTTGCCATGCTACACAACATCATCCTGAAAAAGCAGCTTCAGCAGGATCAACAAGGGGAAAGGGCACACATCCCACCACCACCAATGACAAGGTCACCACAGCCACACACAGGTGAGGAGTCAGAGGAGAAGCCAGCAGTTGCTATGTGTGAGGGCAGACATAGGCATGCTCAATATGCCCTCGCATAAGCTAAGACGTAATGCACAGCACACGTATTTACCACCTAAGAGGCTAAAACCTTGATCCTACACTTATACAGATACTAACAATTATACTAGGCAACACTCACAACCTTTACCTACCCATTTAATGGCTGTGTACTGCTAGCATCAGACAGAGTCAACCATGAACTAACACTATTGCAAGTGCTGGATCTACAAAATAGGTGTTGAACCTGGAGTCTGTTGTGTAATAATATGAAGGAATGGCATATCATTGTATGCTGCTACTTGGTAATGCAATCAAGTGGGTGACATGCACAGAAATGACATTAACATGTAACAGCAGAGACTGATGGGACTACATGTGTCCTCTATCAAGTAGTAGGCCTCAGGCATCAAAGATTCACACAGTCATACCTCTCAAAAGTACTGATGGTCACCGAATGTCATCAGTAGTATCATACTTTTGGAATGGAAAATCATTAAAGAGAGAAGTTAGACAGTAATAAGACACATTTCAGTTTCAGAATTCACAGCCCTCACAAGATTATTAACTATACTGATGGAAAAAAATAGAGTCTATCAACTGTCTAACTTTCTAAGACCAAAATGTCAAAGGTACAATTAGCAAAATATCACAAATGCAGATACACTGAGTCAGCTATGCACCCTGAGCATTACACACAAATGTTATGTATTTCTGAATTCAAAATATAAAAAACAAGGATATATCATAGTTATCATCACTTGTGCAGGGTGTTTTTTTTTTTTTGGGGGGGGGGGGTGTCAGGAAGCCTAGGCTGACACAGAAGGTTGGTGAGTGTGTGAGTAAGAAGGAGAAGCAGGCAGACATTTGGGTAAAGTAACAAATGGCCACTGAGACAAAATGAGATTTAAGCTTCACAGCTGAACTGTGTAAATGTTGCGTGTGTGTTGATATGGGTCCTCCAGGTGAAATAGGTGTGTGAGTGTCTGCATGAACACAACCAAGCTCTGTGCTAGCTCTCTGTCTTGGTATCTCAGACAGGTTTGAGGCATGCATTGTAGAGGTAGCAGTTCATCACTGTCATACCAGACCACAAGGACTGGCTCTGCCAGGAGTTGCACTGGCATGTCCATGCCCATCGTCAGATGCACAGCTGATACCTGAATGTGATGATGTCTTTTGGACAACCTCACATCATGAGGATGCCCAGGACCATGACCCGCATTGCCTGCCATATCTAGGTGTGGACACTACAGCCACTGACTGAGCAGTGGAAGTACTCCCACTATGGGAGCATGATTGGGTACAGCCATGTCAGCTAACAGCAGATGATTTGGCTGACCTCCACCTATGAGGATGCTGTCCCCCTCCCAGCAGACATTCCCTCACAGACCCTGCCTGTTCCAATGTGTCATTCACTCAATCCATTGAATCAACAACATGGTGGAGGCTGTCATGCATGTCAGCCTGTGCCACATCTGCAACTCTAATCATTATTCTGGAGGACCTATGGGAACATGCCTGCACTTCCATGATGGTCCTAAACATATGTTGAGTGGCAATGGAAGACACACCTGGATCAGGTGGAAGATGGACAGCAGGTCTCCTCTGAGCACCCTAACAACCCTCCTGTGTGGCACCTCACCTACACTTTGGCTGCAGCCCTAGTCAACAGGCAGTGAAACCACAGTAACCACAGTTCTGAGATTGAGTGTCTCAGCCTCCACCTGTCCAATATCTGAGGGCTCACTGGAATGGGTCAGTGTAGTCCTACTGGCTTTGTCCAATGTCATTACAGGGGATGGCTGAATGTCACTCTCAATGTCAGATTCAACTTCTGCATCCCCCGAATGTACCTCTGTTTAGCCAACTTCATCATCAGAGTCTGCTGATACTCTGACATCAGGTGGTAAGTGTCATACACTTCCACTGTCAGGATCTCCTGTGATACTAAGCAGCAAACACAGGAAATAAATTAATAGCTACACTACTATAATCAAATGTATGCTAACAAACTAACAGTGGTCCCACTACTACAGACAGTACAGCAATTCACAGAACAGTCTTGACATGCATTTTACACATATCAATAAAATATATAAATTGTTTGAACTGCTGTGCTTCCCATAGAAGATGGTCCTGGAAGAAGTTAAGCAAAAGGTAAAGACACCATCACAATTAACAGTAATGCAGGGCATTACAACATTTTGCCATTTATATGTCCATTAACAAAACTTTTAATGAGAACTTAGATGACAAGTCCAACCTAAGCCTATGTGTAATGAATCAGAGTGTGTTCTTAACTGTAGCAATCTATAACACCACCCAAACAAGTTTATTGATAAACAGAACTTACTTATTGCTGTCAATATGTTACTCTACAAGAGTATTTAAGAAATGAGATACATAAGCCTACCTGGAAGCTCCTTCTTGGACATACTTGCTCTCCCTGAAACAGTAACACCAATGTCAAGGACATACTGTTCTCTACATTCCTGGGAGCTGTCTGAATCCCTGATACCGTGCAATAACTCTTTATTTGCTGTTACTGGTGGCTCTGTAGCTGCCCGCCCTGTATCCATTTGATCGCGGACCACTGCAGCTGCTCTCCTCTGTAAAGATGAAATCATGTCAGTGGCCCTATGGTGCCTCGATCTTATGCCTTGCTGTTGCCACCTACTGCATTCAAATCACAACTATCTGCTGCCAAATCTGCACTCTGCCTGACATATCTCCACATCTCCTCTCAAGCAGAAAGGCACCATGTCACCTAAATGCTTCCACAATGACCTGATTCTCAGGGTCACTGAAGGGTATTTTGTGGGGATTGGGATGCCTGAGTGCCAGAGTCCAAGGTGACCTAAAACACAACAGAAGTATAATACACATAAGTATCACATAACTAAAAGTCCTGTTTCCAGATAACACATAAAAAGTATCATTTCACTATTACCCCCTGAAGAAACATAAAACATATATATATATATATATATATATATATATATATATATATACAAAGAATTGTATGATTGTAATATAATACATACACACACAAAGCAAGGTTGGGTGCTAAACAGGTAGAGTAACAATAACACCATATCCTTGTTTGTACCAAAACAGAAGTGCAACTTAACTCCCCCACCCCCAAAAGAACAGGCAAATAACACATTTTGCTAACAAACCATCAGTGAAATGCTAAAAGTGCTGTCAAATTTACTGTCCCTGAAACATGTTTACATTAACACAGAACATTCAATTTTAAGCTATTGCCAGTCATGTGATCCTGTGGTCAGCACTCCCCTAGAGGTGAATATCATCCATCTAGAAGGATAACTCCCCTATGTCATTGAGAATATAGGACATTTACCATTTCACAGAAATAGCAATAAAAGACTTTACACAAAACAACAGCTATATCATTAACAGTTGTGATGACAGTTAATAAGGCTGTGCATCTGAGAAAGTGAAATGCCCTGACAAGCATGCCCATGCCATTAGTACAATTCTAAGAAATGCATACAGATAAAAGTAGTATTTGATAAATCAAATATATATTAACAGATTTTTCTTAATGACATTTCAACATATGAAATATATATCTGAAAATTTCCAAGCATACCTCTTCAAGGTCAGTAGCCTTCTGTGCAGATATATCCCAAAGTAATAACCTCTTCTGTGCTATCCACATAAACAAGTCTCCTCACCTCCAGGTTCCTTAGCTATACAATTTCCTTTTTATGGTGTAGATGCAAGGCTGTGAGCATGGTGAAAATGCAAATGAGGTGTGAACTCATTAGAGTTGATGAATTCAAATTACTTGGATCCGTGCATCAGATATAAACATAGTGCAGGCACTTCCTCAATGTTTGCTGCTAGGGGATTGCAACTGTGAAAGATTACTGGAAGGGAGAAGAAAGAAAACAGCAGCAATTCAGACTTCCCTACCTCCCATGGGTGTAGCAGCCAGATTAGACTTACAAAGTGTAGAAGTAATTGTATTAAAATTTTAAATGTAAGTAAGCAGCACACATTTCACAGTTTCTGCTCAATAGCATCCAACTTCCCCTTCATTTCTTCACCACTGCATATTATTGCCATTTAATATCCTCACTTGTTTTAAGGGCAAGGATACAGAATGCCTTACAGACTGCATGTCTCAGATCACTGGTCAGATAAGACAAGAATGTGTGACAAATGCAGAGAGGTAAGACAGAGCTGTATTTTTGCAAGCAATAGTCATAAATGGTTGTGCGATCACTCAGCGTACTACATTTGAAAGTAATAAATGCAGAAACAACTGTCGTATGTTTTGTTAATACTGTGGGTGATGTTGCAGTTGGTTGTGTGCAGAATGATTTCAGTTCCCTGCTGCAAAGCTGTTTGAATGGCAAAGAGGGATAAGACACCCATACTCTATTCTGAAGGTTCATTGGGGTGAGAGTTCAAATACAGTTTGGTGTAAAAATATTTTCTGCCTATCATCAAAAATTTTGAAGTGTTTATTTTATAAATTGCTTTTCTTCATTTCAACTATTTTCCCTTTTTATTTTATTTCATTTTATTTTTTTATGCCAGCGTTTGCATGGTGAGTGGCTTAGCACAAATAAGAGAAACAGAGAATAGCAATGAATGGCAGGTTTACCTGTACTTATCTCATTTGCATGATGAATGGCAGGTTTAGCTGTGCTTATCTCATTTGCACGATGCTTAGCAGTGGTCACACAGGAAGCAGACAGAACAACTGCAGACAGGGCATGGACATTCCAAATGTCAAAAAGGATACATTGTTGCAATTTGTGGCATCTATCGTGCAACACTACTAATCAAGATTGTGTGGTGGTTAGCAAGGTTCCCCAACACCTGCAGCCATCAAACACCTGCAGACAGGACGCAGACAGTCAATAATTGAAAACAGATACATTCTATTAATTCTATTGGGCACCACACATACACGCTAAGTGGTGTTGCACAGTGGTTAACACATAAAACTTGAATGAATAGGGAATTATGCAACTGTTAACTATTTTTGTGGCAGCAGGTGTAAGTGTAGGGCTGTAATACAGATTGTCCTGGGTTCAAATAAAGGAAGTGTAACATGTTTTTAGTGTTGTGACAGTCCAATTTATACAATGAACAGAAAAAAAAAAACAAGCCTTATTTCAACATTCTTGTGGCAACAGTTGTATGTGTAGGGTTGCCATATACATGCTCTTGGGTTCTAATACAGGACATTCCAGACATTTTTTCTGTTGTTCCATTTCACATTATATTCAATCCCACTTTTAAACTTTATATAGTGGAGCATGCTGTATATGAATTATATGTATGATGGATAAGACACCCTTGTGTTTTCAGATGTATGACTCAGGGTATACTGTCTACTGTATTTCTGTAAGTAATCTGCTATCTGGACTTGGATGGCCTTCACATTTAAATAGGACACATGCAAAAATGCATCTATCTACAAGAACCTTGTCAGGACATACACATACTAGATTAACACCTTGAACTTTCAACCGTATTTATGAATAATTCATAACTATGTCCGAGCAAAACTTATGTGGCAAATATGGAAAATCACTGGTATGGAAGAAAATGTTTTGTTCCTTATGCATAGGCTTGAATCCCACATTTTAAAAATCAATTTTATCAGTGTATAAAGCCAAAACAAAAATGTTTCAGGTCAATAAATTTATGTCTGCAAAAATAACTTGCCTAACAGTTACCTTCCAACTTACAGCAGCAAACACCCCTCAAGCTAATGTCAAGTATTAGATTAACCTTCCAAATTAAAAAAAGTACTTTCCTCCATGCGTGATATTGCTGCTGTACACTTAATATTGTGAAAACATGGTTGGCATCATTTCTTGGATTTGCCCACTACCAGTAAAAGCAAAGACAGGAAAGGCAGGAAATCATTAGTTGTCATTGCTCTACATTTTGAATTAGACATGTCTGATGTTAGAGGGGAAGATGCCCAGTTTAGGGAACAGAGATGGGGTGTTCAGAAGTCCAGGATATTTGTTTGACTCCTATTAAAGTGCCACAGCCAAAGGCTTCCACAGGGGAACTATTCTGGCACCCTGTACAAGTCGCGCTTATATCACGTTATCGAAAGATGAAAATAGCGAACGCTATTTCATCGGCCCCAAAACATCTAAACATGAAAATATCGAACATTCAGAACAGCAAATTTTTTCCCATGGAAAAAATTTGCTGCTCTGAAACACACACACACAACACAAGCACATCAAACAAACAGCAACCACACACATGCACTTAAATTCCTACATCTAACGCTACACTAAACTAAACATACACTACTATCTACCCACTTACCTTAACCCAAACTCTAACCCTAAGGTCCGTCACTATCGCACACTCACCTAACCTGCGACCTAACCCTAACTCACTTAACCCACCCCTATCCATAAAGTCTGTCACTATTGCACACACGCCTAACCCGCACCCTAACCCTAACCCTAACTCACTTAACCCGCCCCTAACCCTAACGTACCACCAATCGCACACTTACCTGAACCCAACCCATAACTTTCCACCACAGTGCTAAGAATAACAAAGCCACAAAAACAGCCAACTGAATTCTTTCCCGAGGAAAGAATTTGCTGTTCTGCAGCTACGCTATTCTTAGCGTTCACTGAATAGTTTTGATATCAGAACATTCAAAGTTTTAATACTTCGATGTTCTGATATAGACCCTACAACAAGTCTGAGGCTTGGAGCAGTTTGACTAAGGCTGTATTCAGTGCAACTAGCATCCCATGCACTGGAGAACAGTGTAAGTAAGACTTCAATGACATACAAACGTGCAAGAGGGATACCAGTGGTTGACTGAATATCAAACTGGTGACATTCAGCAGTTGTGTAAGTTTGCTAACAAAGAGACTTTTTATGTCCTCTAAATCTAAATATAGCAAGACTGATATGCATAATGTTTTTCTGTTCTTTTCCTTGCTTTTCTCAGCTAATGTTGAGATAAAGTTTAAATGTCAGGTTCATGCTGAACATCTGGAGAGAGTAAGGGAAGCAAGTGGTATAAATGCAGCATAACAGAAGTATTATTGTAGGTTTAAAAGTTAAGGATAGATTTTTTGGTATTCTATACAGTAGTAGCAAAGTGAGTATGCATATCCTAAATGTAAAAGCAAATATGCCTGCATACGTCTGTAGCACAAACCAACTTTAGGAGTCAAGTGTTATACAGTAGTCAGAGGTTGTGGGCTCAAATATCACAAGCAGCAATTATACAATACTGCATTTCCTTCATAAAATTACATAAATTAAACTCTATACAAGTGGCATAAATGCCCTTCTGTTAACTGTAATCAGTATACTTGGACCAATCATATGTGCAACATATGCACATTGCCAGGATTACTTTAAGTAATCCATAACTATAACTTCTAGTTGATAAGAAGTATACTTAAATATAATAGTATAGAGAAAAGAGTTGTATAATTGTGACACTGCATTGCATGTCATATATGATGGTACTCATTTTATCTCTTTTTTTCACTCAACCCAACCCTTTACTTTTTCATTATTTTCTATTATGTGTCATCAAAATGTCTCTAGGTCATCTATCTGTAACAAATCACTAAATGCTTCACAGTACAGTGAGGTAGGCCAGCAACAGTGGGTCATCCTGCCCCCCGATCCACATGCTCCTGCACCAATGCCCAGCACATCTGGGCCACAACCTGGCAGCACTGCCTCTGCTGCCCCTGTACTACCTGCACCATAAAGTAGCACTATGCCAGCAACTGATGCTGTGGTACCCTCCGGGAGTAGTGGTGGAGGTGGGGATTTCATCTCCCATCAGGAGATGTCATGGTTGGTGCACAGGATTGTGGACCGCACCATTGGTTCACTCCTATGCCAGATGGAGAGGCTGCTGTCTCTCATGGTACATAGGAGGAGAAGATGTCAAGCACTCCAGCACCCAGCAGTGTAGGGGGGCAGCAATGACAGTCCTGCAGATGAAGACTAGATTCTCATGTCTCCATGTTTGCTGGGCATGAGCTTGCATTGTCCCGTCCCTCACCCCAGTCATGGTTTCATCCAAATTTTTGAGTCCCTCACTGTCCTTGTGTCTTGTTTTCCAACAAAGAAGCAAAAACAAGAATCCTTCCCCCAAAGGTCACTGCCCAAAAGTTTGAAACCAGTAACAGAATGTAAAGGCAGACAGACCACCAGGCTGAGTTGCACAGGAAAACACTTTAATAATACCACATATAAAATCACAGCTGCATAAGCACTTTGAGGTCTAAGCCCTACATCAAATAAACTAAAAACATCCAATCACATATCAGTATCGCACTCTCCTCCTTTTGAGGGCTGGCTTAAGTGGTACTACACCATTTAAGCCAGGAGTTCTATCTGTGGCTAATTCAATAATCCATTTTAACTCATTCTATTCTGTATAGTTAACCAAGTCCCCTGCCCTTAAATCATGCTTGATAATTTGTAAAACCATGAACTTAAAAATATGACTCAGATTCTCCTTCACATGCTGATAAAGTGCATTGTGTACATTGCATAATTGAATAACAGATAAAAGCTTCAGAACTGTATCTTTTAACATACGGTTTGTTTTCCCCACATAGAAAGAAGCTCAAGATTGGCACACCACCAAATAAATAACGTTACGCATTCTACAATCTTCATAGTTGTTCAAATAATATTCTTTACCTGTTGATGGGTGTATAAACTGATTGTACTGCAAAATATAACAGCACGCTTTGTATCCTCTGCAAGCAGAATTTCCTTTACTATGAACAACAATCCACTGTGTTTTCCTAGATTCCTGGCAAAGTAAATCCTTTAAATTACTATTCCTTCTGAAACCAAAGGAAGGTACTGATCCCACTATACTACTAATCTTATCATCTGTTTGTAGAACCTTCCAATTTGCCTGATAACCTCACATATACAACCCACATCGCTGCTATATGTAAACATTAAGAGTGCACTGTTATCACCCCTGTCAGTTGTCTTACCTATATTATGCTCATGGGCTTCCTGTGCCATTCTATGAGAGAACCATGGTTGAGCAATATTGTTCCTATTACATTTACTACTATTAATGGCCCCTGTTACTTTGGAACTATTATAGCCCCTCTTCTTTAAGTTAGAACCCAGCAACTTAATCTCCCTTTCAAACTGTTGATCATTAGTAGATATACATGATATTCTCTTTACCTGTCTCTTAACTATGCTATCAAAAGTGTATCTTGGCTGCATACTGTCAAAGGACAAAAGGCTATTTTTCCAACTTTTTTTATAAAGGGACATATGTAAATGTCCAGTACCATCCTTCCTTAAGCGTACATCTAAAACCTCAATGCTTTGTGTTGAATAATGCATAATAAATCTTAAAAAATCAGTACTGCTTTCCAAATACATCACAAAACATTCCTGCTGAGCAGAGGTACCTTTGCTCAAGAAAAAAATGTCATCCACAAATCTTACATAATGGCATAATTGTACCTTCCAATCATGTACTATATTAAAAATCACAAGTTCTTCCCGAAAGGCCAGAAGAAGGTTTGCATAGGAATGAGTACATGGTGTGCCCATCGTTATACCTTGTTTCTGTCTTTCATGATTACCATAGCATGTAAAGATGTTATTCTCAAGAATGAGTCTAAGAATATCACAGACAAGTTTCTTCTTACCAACTTCTAGGTCAAGAAGTGACCTGTATCTTTCAAAATTCTTAGAAATTCCTGTAAAATTGGTCTCAACATCCACTCAACCCACATAGACAAATTTTCTGTGATCCAACCCCATCCCCGAGACAATTGGCCTCATAGGGGGGTTGTTTAAATCCATATGTATTTTAGGAAGTGCCTTAAACTCAGGTATAACTGGAAATTCTACCCCCAAAAATTTTAATAAATCATCTTGCAATATATCTTCTTGTCGTAAAAATGTTAACTCATTTCTGTTGCCAGAAATTAGAGTTCTCACAGCTAAAGGAGAAATCTGAACAAAAATAGATGCATTTGTCAGTAAAGAGAAAACGTTCTCTTGATAGAACTCCTGGTTCGTGATTACCACTGCCCCGCTGTTAGCAGCAGGTTTAATAATTAACCTAGTATCTTTTATTAAAGAATCAATTGCGTTTCGCTGTCAGTGTTAAGTTATAATATTGCTTTCTCCTTTCATTATTTAATAACAGCCTTAACTCATCCTCACAAACCTTCAAGAATGTAATGACCGCTGGGTGCATAGGAGGTGTAAAAGTGCTAGGCGGTCTCAAATTAGTTCCCAATGTATTTAAAGTATTACCAAAAAAGTGTTTCAATGAAACATTTCTACCAAAGAGCATTAAATCCAACACTACATCATTGTAATTAGCTTTTGTACTCGGGATGAAAGTCATCCCTTTATTCAAAAAATACAACTGTTCTTCAGAAAGCACAATGTCAGAAATATTAAATACAATGTTGCTACACTCACCAGTCACATACAAATCCTCCATTTCATCGGTTCTTTGCTGTGTGAATAACTCCATTTCTGGTCCATTTTCTTCTTCACAGGAGCTGGCAACTGTTGAAAAGAAGAAGTTGACAAAATAGTTGTTTTTGGAGTCCAGGCACACATGACTGAGAAACGTGTTAATGAAGTGGAACTGGAGTATTGCCCTCACAAGAAACACAATCACTCACTTATGGAAAGGGTGAGAAGGAATGTAACTTCAACTTTTAATCCTTTACTTGGCTTGGACGTTTGTACCTTAGCAGGAAGTGAAATGGGCACTGCACCTGGTACAAACACTAAAGTGGAAATTTCCAATTTAATAAGTACACTACAGAATTACCTAATGAGGTTGAAACATCTACAATGGCAAAGGTTTCATCTCGAGGCTTGCTTGGAGCACAAAATAATTTCAAGAGATTTAAGGGTGCTCTGCATGCCTACACAAGGTGAGAATTATTCAGAACTTCTTGCACAATGGCAACATATAAATCTAGAAACCAGCTACTCATATATGAGGTTGCTGATTCAATTTTTTTCACCTTATAAAAGTAACTCGATAAAAGATATAGAAGCTTTACAGACTAAGATTGAAACTTTGTACAGAGATGAACATCATATTAACAACTTGAAAGATGTATTTTGTGCTAAACTGCAGCAAACAAAAGCAAAGAAGATGATCAGACACTATCAGGACTTCATGACTGGTCATATTTTTACTTGGCTGTGAGAGAAAAAACAAACATGGTATCAAGAGAGGGCTGTAAATAGACAAGTCTCCCATATGAGTATTCAAAAGAATGGTTTTGTAGCTGCAGTTAATAGCACAAGTGTCAAGGGTTCAACTAATGCTCAGAAAGGCACCAGTACTGTTACTATGACAACCTTAGGTTAGTCCAGTCAGCTACAGTCTTCCTTAACCATTCAGAATGTCATCAGTGGATCACCTGATGCTGCAAGCACATTGAATGGGAACGTAAACATGGCACCTGACTCAGAGAGGCTAGTAGTACATCCCAAAACTGCTTTTACATCTATTTTGTAAACTTCTTTTCCCCAATTGCCAGCTCCTGTGAAGAAGAAAATGAACCAGAAACTAAATTATTCACACAGCAGAGAACCGTAGAAATGGAGGATTTTGACATGACTGGTGACTGTAACAACATTGTGTTTAATATTTCTGACATTGTGCTTTCTGAAGAGCAATTGTATGTTTTGAATAAAGGGATGACTTTCATCCCGAGTACAAAAGCTAATTACAATGAAGTAGTGTTGGAGTTAATGCTTTTTGGGAAAGTTTCATTGAAACACTTTTTTGGTAATGCTTTAAATACTCCGGGTACTAATTTGAGACCGCCTAGCAGTTTTATACCTCCTATGCACCCAACAGTTATTACATTCATGAAGGTTTGTGAGGATGAGTTAAAGCTGTTATTAAATAATGAAAGGAGAAAACAATATTATAACTTAACACTGACACAACGAAAAGCACTTGATTCTTTAAAAAAAGATACTAGGATAATTACTAAACCTGCTGATAAGGGTTGGGTGGTGGTAATCATGAACTAGGAGATCTAGCTAGAGAAAATTTTGTCTTTACTGACAGATACATCTATTTTTGTTTAAATTTCCCCTTTAGCTGTGAGAACTCTGATTTCTGACATCAGAAATGAGTTAACATTTTTACGCCAAGAAGGTATATTGCAAGATGATTTATTACATTTTTTGGGGGTAGAATTTCCAGTTATACCCGAGTTTAAGGCACTTCCTAAAATACATAAGGATTTAAGCAACCCCCTATAAGGCTGATTGTCTTGGGAAAGGGTTGGATCACAGAAAATTTGTCTATATGGGTTGAGTGCATGTTGAGATCAATTTTACAGGAGTTTCCTAGAATTTGGAAATATACGGGTCACTTTTTGACCACATTGTATAAATTTCTAAGGGCTGATGATAATTGTTAATACCCATTGGTAACATTAGATATCAAAAATGTATTATTGGTTATTAGCAATGAATATGGTATACATGCAATAGATTCCACTGTGACCGATAAACTGAATTTTGAAGTTGGCACGAAGAAACTTGTCTGTGATATTCTTAGACTCATTCATGAGAATAACATCTTTATATGCTATTGTAATCATTATAGTCAGAAACACGTTATAGTGATGGGCACACCTTGTGCTAATTCCTACGTGAACCTTGTTCTGGCATTTCAGGAAGAACTTGTGATTTTTAATATAGTACATGATTAGAAGGCACAGTTATGCCATTATATAAGATTTGCGGATGACATTTTTTTCTTGTGGAAAAGTACCCCTGCTCATATGGAATGTTTTGTAACGTATTTGAAAACAGTACTGATTTTTGAAGATTTTCTATGCATTACTCAACACAAAGCATTGAGGTTTTAGATGTACGCTTAATCAAGGATGGTACTGGACATTTACATATGTTCCTTTATAGAAAGAGCTGTTGGAAAAATAGCCTTTTGTCCTTTGACAGTATGCATCCAAGACATACTTTTGATAGCATAGTTAAGGGACAGGTAAATAGAATATCATGTATATGTTCTAATGATCAACAGTTTGAAAGGGAGATTAAGTTTTTATGTTCTAACTTAAAGATGAGGGGCTATAATAGTGCCAAGGTAACATGGGCCATTAACAGTTGTAAATGTAATAGGAACAATAGGGCCCAACCATGGTTCTCTCATAGAATGACACAGGAAGGCCATGAGCGTAATATAGATAAGACAGCTGACAGGAGTGATAACACTGCGTGCTTAATGTTTACATATAGCAGTGATGTGGGTAGTATATGTGAGGTTATCAGGCAAAACTGGAAGGTTCTACAAACAGATGATATGATTAGTAATATCGTGGGATCAGTACCTTCATTTGGTTTCAGAAGGAATAGGAATTTAAAGGATTTACTTTGTCAGGAATCTAGGAAAACACAGTGGACTGTGGTTCATAGTAAAGGATCTTTTGCTTGCAGAGGATGCAAAGCGTATTGTTATATTTTGCAGCACAGTCAACAGGTAAAGAATATTATTTGAGCAACTATGCAGATTGCAGAACACATAACATTATTTATTTGGTGGTGTGCCAATCTTGCAATTTCTTCTATGCAGGAAAAACAAACTGTATGCTAAAAGATGGGATTCTGAAGCTTTTTTCTGCTTTCATATTATGCAATGTACACAATGCACTATATCAGTATGTGCAGGACAATCCGAGTCATACTTTTAAGTTCATGGTTTTACAAATTGTCAAGATTGGTGTAAGGGAAGGGGACTTGGTTATTCATACAGAATAGAATGAGTCAATATGCATTATTGTATTAGCAGCAGATAGAACTCCTGGCTTCAGTGGTGTAGTACCACTTTAGCCAGCTCTCAAAAGGAGGAGAGTGTGATACTGATATGTGATTGGATGCTTTTAGTTTAAATGTGATGAGGCTTTTTCTGCATTTTATCTGATGAAGGGCTTAGTCCCAAAAGCGCGTATGCATCTGTGATTTTATATGTGGTTTTATTAAAGTGCGTTCCTGTGCAACTCAGCCTGGTGGTATGTCTGCCTTTATATTCTATTACTGTGTCTTGTTTTGTCTGCCTTGTTTGTTTGCATTTGCTTCCTCACCCACCCAACTTATCTGACCCAGGAATTCCAATGTCCCTTACCCAGCATTCTTCTCTTAGTGAATTAAAAAAAAGGGGAACCTCATCCCGTACATACTTCTCTATTTCACACATGTGCCTTCTTGACACACTCAATTTGGTCCAATTGGCTATACAACATGATTGCATTGTTGTCAACCCACTTTGTGGAGGTGACAGTCCAAATTTAGCTAATATTCTGTACATATTTTCAGTTTACATTGTTAAAGAAGTGGATAGCTATGGTTCTTTCCTACCTCTGTCCTGCACATTCCTGTATTTCTTTCCCTTTGTTCTTCCCCCTGCTTGCTTCCCATTTCACCACTTTTCTATCTACATCATTTTAACACTTATAATCTGGTCAAAAAATAGAATCACACACAACACACATAAGTACCAAAAATAGCAATGGAGCCCTTCACTGTTTGGCCAATGTGCACCAATGCCAAGTGACAGTAAATGGTTCTTCTATGATGTAGTTTTTCTCCTAGCAATGCCACGTAAACACTCTGTCTACAGTTAAATATAGTAACACAAGAAAAATGTAGTATAAGAATAATTTCATTGCATTATCCCTATTTATTTGAATAGTAATAAACAGTGATTGTAGTATAACAAGAATGTCATTGCATTATCACTACTTATTTAAAAGTATCACATACACCTGGATTCAAACCCAGTATTATCTGGGATCAAAAAGAAATATGTCCATGTACTTACACCTGCTGCCACACAGTCACCTAAGCAGCAGCTCTTTTTCATACATTCAATACTTTCAGAATTTTAGCAATGTGCCTCATGTTTGTGCACTGCTTAACTGTGCGCAGACAGAGAAACCAGTAGAACTGGCTATCCCACATGTGAAAACATTTTGCCAGTCATTGTGCAAACCCACTGCTTGTCATTGTACTATGCAAACTCAATATTAGCATGTAATAGTTCTGTTTACTGTCCATTTAGTCTTTCTGGCATGAAATCTACTTGTGGAAACATAACAAAATGAAGGTCCTATATAAGAATATATCAGATATTTGCAATGCAGTCATGTGTTAGCCCCCCCACCATGCATTGTAACCATGATCTCTCAGTATTCCAACAAAAAAGTAGAAACGAACCAGGCAGTAAGCAAAAAAGTTGCACGGACTGTTTATTGTAGTAAGCGCTTTCGGTCGAGGTAATCCCCCAACCTTCATCAGACATACACGAAATAACAACCATAATCCCTTCTTTTAAGCCATGGCTTAATGAGGTTCCATTTTCATTGATTGAATAATTCATTATTTATACTTAAAGAGCCAAGCTATAAATATACTATATAAAATACAAAATACAAGAAGGCTGTAGTTTTTCCCAACGAAACAACAGAATAATAAACTATGAATATAATACATGTAAATAAATCTCTATAAAAAGTACATACACCATAATTTAACTGTAAGTTAATATAAAAATATGTATGAATATTAAAAAATGTTCAATCATAATAAAATACCATCACATTAAAATAAATGCATTGAATTAATTGAGAATAATAATAATGATAAATTATCATCCCCACACTATAATGTCATGTTTTACTCCAATGTTAAAATTCTTTTTGAACAACATTTGAACATGTAAAAAATACCAAAACAGAATAACACCAGCTTACACCAAACAAAACATAACAGGGTTAACCCTCGCCAATGAATATCCTACTTTAATAATGTTAATATTTAAATTGTACTATTTTTGTTTGATTATTATTTGGTAATTATTCCATAAACCTAGCCAACTACACTGGCATCACCTCATTAATGCTTTTAATTTTAGAATGCTCTTTAATGATGCATACTCATTTAGACCAGGGGAAATATAGGCTGCCGTTCTAATTTGCCATAATAATTCTTGTTCTTCTAACCAAAGTTGCCATGGTCCACCCCTAATACTAACATTAATTTGTTGAATAACAGAAAATACAAAACTGTGATCAGGTTCATCGTGGATGTGCCTGGCAAGGGCATTTGTTAAATCCTTTCTGCCTACGGCATACATATGCTCATAAACTCTTTTCTTAAATGATCTTTCCGTTTTGCCTATGTAAAACGCACAACATTTTGTGCACTCTGCCACATAAACCACTTTGGTACTATCACAGTTATATTTCCCTTTTATGGCATAGTTTATTCCCCTAATGCATACTT
Source organism: Protopterus annectens (assembly GCF_019279795.1). Classification (NCBI taxonomy): domain Eukaryota; kingdom Metazoa; phylum Chordata; order Ceratodontiformes; family Protopteridae; genus Protopterus; species Protopterus annectens. The sequence continues at coordinate 1,947,895,473 of NC_056733.1, forward strand.
TATTGCCTATCTTTATATGCTTACATTGGGGACACATGCCACATTTTGACATACCAACATTTATCTTTGTTGGTTTGTGGCTAGAATTATCCAACAAACTCTTCAAATTCATGCCTCTCTTATACACAAACTTAGGTTTTGTACCAATTGCTTTCACTAATTCTGTGTCTTCAATAATAAAGTTCCAGTTTTTGTTTATGATGTCTCTGATTTCCTGAAAATCAACACAAAAAGTGAAAATAAAATTGATATTAAACTGTGATGTGTCTTTATTTGATGACTCCGTATTAGTTTGTATAATACCCCCTCCTATTAGGGGTCGGAAGTGCCCTACATTGCGTTTTGAAACAACCTCATCCATAACTTCCTTAATTAAAGTACTTGGATACCCTCTCATAGCAAACTTATTGCTCAAACAATTACATTCCGTTATGAAGTCATCTTTGTCTGACACCATCCTGGCAGCCCTCACAAACTGTCCTTTCACCACGCTTCTTTTCTGATGAAAAGGATGACAACTTGTGTAGTGGAGAAAGGAATTAGAATGTGTGGGCTTCCTGAATATCTCAGATTTGTATTTATTATTTAATAAATCTTTACTTAATTTTACATCTAAGAAACACATCTCATTAATGCCTACTGAGTACGTAAATTGTAAAAAGTTAGTCATACTTGAAAGGCTTTCCATGAAATGAGGAATTAAGTCAGCTGGCCCATTCCAGAAAAAACACATGTCATCTTGGTACCTGTTATACCAAGTGACATGTTGTATGTACAAATTGTTCTGAAAAAGGAATTCATTTTCCCAATGTGCTAAAACAGAGTTTGCAAAACTGCAACCACAGGGGGACCCCATCGCAATCCCGGTTTTCTGAAGATAAAATTGTCCTTTAAAGGTGAGAAAATTGTTGAACAAAATCACTTCTAATAAGGTCTCAACAAGGTTCATCTGATCATTGGAAGCTTTTTTCCTTAGCATAAAGTCCCTTGTCCATTCTATGCCTAATCTCTGCGGTATGACTGTATATAGGTCTTTGATGTCTACCACTAAAAATATACAATTTATGTCAAAGGTCATTTTGTCTATACTTTGTAAGAAGCTCCAAGAATCCTTGCATATTTGACGCTCTGTTTTTAGTAAAGGTTTCAAAATCTCATCTACCAGTTTAGCACAAGCATATGTGATGGACCCTCGTCCGTCCACAATTGGTCTAAAAGGAGGATTTTTTAGATCTTTGTGGATTTTTGGTGTGCCAAACAAGGTAGGAATTTTTGGCGCTGACATATTTAGATAGTGAAAGGTTTCACTATCTATCATGCCTTCGATAAACAAATCATCCAAAATTCTTTTAATTTTGTTATATGCCATGTGTATTTCATTCAAACTAGACTGTATATAGCTATCGGAGTCTAGGTGTTCTAATAACCTATTTTCATAATAGTATTCATCCATATATACCAAACCCCCTCCTTTGTCTGGAGACATGACCCTAATGTTGCATTCATTAAGAAGAGACAAGAATGCTAATTCTTCTTGAGATGTGTTAGATTTCTTATTATAAACATTAGGTCTATTATTGACCATGGATCTTAAATCGTTCTCACACACTCTCTCAAAGACATTAAGGGAATTATGTAATGGGGGGTTGAAAATGCTTGAAACTCTATGAGTATCTATAAGAGATGGTGTGTTACCTAGTCTAAATGCCAAGTTTAATTTACGAACATATAATTTCAGATCTACAATAGTTCTAACTACATTACATTTCTTATCTGGCACAAAACTAAGCCCTCTCGATAGAAAATTGATGACATTCTGCTCCACAGTAAGCACTGTATAATTGTAGATCTTAAAATCTCCTGACTGACTAGTTAAGACACTAGGGCAATTAACATCTGTATTACTTATCTCCTCCGTTGGTTCCCCCTCCTCCTCCTCTGTGTTCTCCCTCTCTGATTGAATGTGGAGTTGTTGTTGTTCCTGCTCGTGCCTGAATTCCTGGTCTCCCCCACCATATGAAAACCCTGATTGTTAGCATTCGAATTATTAGCCTGTTGGCCCTGGTTATGATTGCCACCATTTGTATTAGTATTATTAACATGATGGCTTTGATTTCTGATGCGCTCACTTCTTCTAATTTGAGGCGCTTCAGAATTATCATTATTATCTTGTACATCCCCTTCGGCAGTGCCATCAAAAACTTGATTATTATCTGTATTGAGCAAATTAGATTGATTCAAAGGGGGAGGGGGGTACGCTTTTTTATTACCATATTCTTTTAAATCTCGATCAATTTTTCTTTTCTTGTTAATAACCAATTTGTTAATAGTTGCATCAATACTAGATAAAATCCTTGCATAATCGTATTTATATCTGATAAATTCAGTATGACTCTGAAGAAATGTTTCTAGTTGTGACAAATCACCTTGCAGTATATTAAGTTCCACATTATAAAAATTAATCAAAGAATTTAAGAACTCAATGCCCTGTTTATCAAATAAAGCAATGAGTTCTTGATGGTACACAGAATTATTAATTAATCCTGCAGGGTAACGCCACTGGCGTAACCCTTTTGGGATTATTTTTAAATTAATACATTCCTGTAAATATGAAACTTCTAATTGAAGTTTTCTGCAATGAAACAACTTTTTATCAAATAAATTCAATTTATCAATGAACATAGATGAGCTCACCATGTTATTTACATCAGGATTAGCGGCTACATTAGAGTTAGTATTGTCCATTGATGAAAAAAAGTCCTTCTTTGCTAAAAAGGTAGCCATCGATGGTATGGGTGTACTATCATTAGCCCCATGAAGTCGCAAGTCTGTATTATTCACCCTAACATTCTCCGATACGTGAGCTGCTCCATTAGAGTTAGTTTCAGTTATACTCCTGGTTCCCTGTCCGTTGTTAAGCGTGCTTCCACTCTGTACACGCTGAGCTGGCTGAATCAGCCCCATAGACGAGGAACCGGATGCACACACGCTAGCATTCCCATCAGGTGCCGGTTGTTGGCTAGAACCGTTCCTAGTAATGCAAGCTTGAACTTGCTGTGATAAATTATCTACTTTGGTTACCAGCATGTTAACCAAAGCCGTAAGGTCCATAGGCGAGCCGCTGACATTAGCTGCTTCTTGGTTATTCTGTGGGTTAGTTCCGATATGTTGAACAGCAGGAACTAACTCTTCCTCTTGGGAAAAAAGAGGTTGTGACCCAGTCCTATGATGCACGCTGCTCTGCCCAACGGAAACGTTTCCACTCGACATGACAAACCAAATGAAGATAAAACTGCAAACAAGATTCCAACAAAATATATATAGATAAGACAGCTGACAGGAGTGATAACACTGCGTGCTTAATGTTTACATATAGCAGTGATGTGGGTAGTATATGTGAGGTTATCAGGCAAAACTGGAAGGTTCTACAAACAGATGATATGATTAGTAATATCGTGGGATCAGTACCTTCATTTGGTTTCAGAAGGAATAGGAATTTAAAGGATTTACTTTGTCAGGAATCTAGGAAAACACAGTGGACTGTGGTTCATAGTAAAGGATCTTTTGCTTGCAGAGGATGCAAAGCGTATTGTTATATTTTGCAGCACAGTCAACAGGTAAAGAATATTATTTGAGCAACTATGCAGATTGCAGAACACATAACATTATTTATTTGGTGGTGTGCCAATCTTGCAATTTCTTCTATGCAGGAAAAACAAACTGTATGCTAAAAGATGGGATTCTGAAGCTTTTTTCTGCTTTCATATTATGCAATGTACACAATGCACTATATCAGTATGTGCAGGACAATCCGAGTCATACTTTTAAGTTCATGGTTTTACAAATTGTCAAGATTGGTGTAAGGGAAGGGGACTTGGTTATTCATACAGAATAGAATGAGTCAATATGCATTATTGTATTAGCAGCAGATAGAACTCCTGGCTTCAGTGGTGTAGTACCACTTTAGCCAGCTCTCAAAAGGAGGAGAGTGTGATACTGATATGTGATTGGATGCTTTAGTTTAAATGTGATGAGGCTTTTTCTGCATTTTATCTGATGAAGGGCTTAGTCCCAAAAGCGCGTATGCATCTGTGATTTTATATGTGGTTTTATTAAAGTGCGTTCCTGTGCAACTCAGCCTGGTGGTATGTCTGCCTTTATATTCTATTACTGTGTCTTGTTTTGTCTGCCTTGTTTGTTTGCATTTGCTTCCTCACCCACCCAACTTATCTGACCCAGGAATTCCAATGTCCCTTACCCAGCATTCTTCTCTTAGTGAATTAAAAAAGGGGAACCTCATCCCGTACATACTTCTCTATTTCACACATGTGCCTTCTTGACACACTCAATTTGGTCCAATTGGCTATACAACATGATTGCATTGTTGTCAACCCACTTTGTGGAGGTGACAGTCCAAATTTAGCTAATATTCTGTACATATTTTCAGTTTACATTGTTAAAGAAGTGGATAGCTATGGTTCTTTCCTACCTCTGTCCTGCACATTCCTGTATTTCTTTCCCTTTGTTCTTCCCCCTGCTTGCTTCCCATTTCACCACTTTTCTATCTACATCATTTTAACACTTATAATCTGGTCAAAAAATAGAATCACACACAACACACATAAGTACCAAAAATAGCAATGGAGCCCTTCACTGTTTGGCCAATGTGCACCAATGCCAAGTGACAGTAAATGGTTCTTCTATGATGCAGTTTTTCTCCTAGCAATGCCACGTAAACACTCTGTCTACAGTTAAATATAGTAACACAAGAAAAATGTAGTATAAGAATAATTTCATTGCATTATCCCTATTTATTTGAATAGTAATAAACAGTGATTGTAGTATAACAAGAATGTCATTGCATTATCACTACTTATTTAAAAGTATTACATACACCTGGATTCAAACCCAGTATTATCTGGGATCAAAATGAAATATGTCCATGTACTTACACCTGCTGCCACACAGTCACCTAAGCAGCAGCTCTTTTTCATACAATCAATACTTTCAGAATTTTAGCAATGTGCCTCATGTTTGTGCACTGCTTAACTGTACGCAGACAGAGAAACCAGTAGAACTGGCTATCCCACATGTGAAAACATTTTGCCAGTCATTGTGCAAACCCACTGCTTGTCATTGTACTATGCAAACTCAATATTAGCATGTAACAGTTCTGTTTACTGTCCATTTAGTCTTTCTGGCATGAAATCTACTTGTGGAAACATAACAAAATGAAGGTCCTATATAAGAATATATCAGATATTTGCAATGCAGTCATGTGTTAGCCCCCCCACCATGCATTGTAACCATGATCTCTCAGTACTTGTACACAAATATATCAACTACAGTGCATACATTAATAAGAAATGCTGTGTGATATACCATGCACATCTTTAGAATGACAATGGACATTCAGATTTTCAAATACTTGTATTTATGTTGACACCTGTTTGCATATAGTTTGTAAAGCTGTCTCTTAAACTATACCTGCACATTGGAACACAACCACCAAATATGAGCCTGGCCACTCTGTGCTGCCCTGTTATCCTTTCTAAAGTCTTTGTTACCAAATTGTTCAACCTTTTCACTCCCCTCAGCCAATCGTTCATGGTGCTTGCTAATGAATCCGGTTTACCTGGAAACCAGGAACTTTTAAAATGTTGAGCTTCGAAGGAAGGAACAAATATCGGTAACAAAGACTTTAGAAAGGATAACAGCGCAGCACAGAGTGGCCAGGCTTGACGTGGTAGCCTGGATGGGTTTCCTGCACTCACTTTTGCAGGTTCCGATGCGAATGCAGGTGAACCAATGAACGTTACCATGCACAATGGAAGTGCTGAGGGAGAAGGACAATTAAACAATTCATTTCCAACAGGTACAAAAAGACTTTTTAAAAACATTTTAGACTTTAAAATATATTTTCTACGAAAGTACATAATACTACTCATGGCGACAATGAATCTTACGCCACGATGTTAAACAAATTGGACATATTACTGCATAAATACAAGAACTGTGAAATGGACAATGCATATTTAAAACATTGTCTAAGTTTAAATATAGTTCCAAAAGGTTTACGGGTATGTAAATACCCGAATAATGTCAAAGAAGGATCTGATTTTCATAAAGATTTATTAATAGCGTTTGATAGATGTGGTATGGACATTATGAGAGCCATTATATGGAATAATGAGCTCGAAATGGAGGTTGTTTTTCATCAGGTTGAAACTGTGAACAACAAAATAGTGAATGATTTGTTATTTTCGGTTGAAACAGAAAAAAGCAAATACATTAATATGTTAGCTAACATTGAGTCAATATGTAAAAAGACACAAGAGAGAAAGTTAAAAAAGATAGATAGAGATGTTAATGAATATAGTAAACAGATACATTATCCAAGGCCTAGGGAATGCAAAGAAAAATTCCCAGAATATGTCTTTCAATAATAATTATATGGACAGATGGGAGGGCGAAGACAACCATGAAAACCTAGATAGACAGGTCCCTTTGGACCACCCTTCCCTGAGACGTTCAGAGAGATTAAAGAGAAAGTAACCAGTGAATTACAGGTACAACTAATGTTTTTGGTTTGCATTGTGATTTATCAGTGTTGGTTCGTGGATTTGCGGAATAAACAATCAGCTGGGACTGGCTATCTGGCTTGTACCTTTTTTTGGTTTAAATACAGAGTTCTCTACGTGGTGTACTTAGATAGGGGTTGTGTTCTCAATGCAGTCAGCTGGGGTTTGAGTGTGTATTTTTGCCTTTGCTTGAGATTACAGAGTGCATTTTACACCAGCATATGGGACTCTGCTATTAGAATTTTTCTCATCACCAAACTCTGCTGATGTCATCTGCTATAGCTGATTTGTGGATATGCAGTAGTCCCACCATGGCAGGGTCAGAGACTGGCCTAAAGCCCAGGCACAAGTCACCTCATCCTATACAATACAGATTACAGTGAAAGGGCTCTCACTCCATCTACATACATTATGGTATGCTTTGTAGGCCCTTCATTTTCTTAGTGAGAAACCTCTGTGGTCTCTCCAGCTGCTGCAGGTGTCTGTTGAGGTACATGCAAAAGGGAGCATTATACTCTATTAGTGTCCTAATAATGTTTGAATACAGTGCTGTTATATAGTCCTCAGATCTGAACACAATGACCTGACATATGAGGTGCACAATATAGCCTTTTTATACCACTGTGGAGACTTGATGATTAAAGTTCAGATTGCTATCTACATGTGTTCCTAGGTCTTGCAGCACTGGGTTTCAGCATAGGGGGAGTGCTGACAATGGTGTAATTAGCAGGGAATTCCACTTTGCAAAAGGTCAAAATAAACACATTTTTTGTGTTTATTTGTAGACCATGTGACTTTGGCACCAATCATTTGTCTGTGTTAGTCCATCCTGTATTATGTTACCATAATATGTGGACTCAATGATTGCATCCAATATGCAAGAGTCAGCAAACATGGTGAGCCAGAGGCCATATATTTTATCCTGGACTGTCAAGAAATACATTCCAAGCAGTAAAGGGACAAGTACAGATTCCTGGGGTACACCAATTGTGACAGCTCTATTGCTAGAGGTTGATTCATCAACTTTCACAGTATGTGATGTGTTGGTGGGACAATCAGTTAACCATCTAGTAACATAAGGATTAATCCCTAACTGTGAGAATTTCTCAGTGATATCGGAGTGGGAGATTGTGTTCAAACCCTAGGCCAGATCAAGATAAGCATTATGCACTGCCTTACTTTCATCCATGCATATCACATGGAATCAGTGGGCTGTGACTCAGCACATACACCTTCTTGACATGGTTGAATACACACTTCAACACACCCTCTACATGAACTATGTTTGCGTAGAAGGTTATACATCAACATGCATCCATCTGAGTTGGGGGGACAGCACTTGATGCATACAAGTATAGACACATCCTAGCTCTCCTCATCTGTGAGGTAGACCAACTAGTCATCATGGGCCTTTTCTACATGGACACTAGTAATATCCCAGCGATGTGCAACAGACCAGACCTGTGTGAGTTGTTAATGCTACATCTATATATATTACATATGTTAGCTCTCTTCAAAGAGGTTATCCAGAGCATACATGATGACAACACTGTCAGCCTGTCGAACTTGTCTAGGCCAAGGCATGTGACAGAAATCCATACTGAGGTATTCACTCAACACTGTCAGATGTGGCCATAAACACCTATGTCACCAAGTGATTAGACAAGTGGATCACATATGTGCCATCTCAATATGCTGAAATGTGGGAAATGAACTATATGTCAGGTCCAGTGATCAGGTCCATACAGTTGGGCTGTCTGCTAGGCCATTTCCTAGCCATTTCCTATCCATTATTTAAGTCACAGACATCATGAATGGCATACAGATCTTGTGTTCAAACAGCTGTCTGAAGGACTACAAATCATGGGCAACCATTGACTCCAACTGTGATATAAGTATACTACAGACAGTATCAACACACTCACCAGATTTCTGCCACAGCCATGACAACACACGTGATGAAACAAAAACATTGGGAATTTGTTACATTATGAAAACAAATACACAACCCCATGTATAATGTAGATATCACAACCTATAAGCAGACCAACTGGTATGTGACCCCTGTCCTTGGGTAGACGGTATGTGGAATGTCTACCAGCATGTGGCCACAATGATGACTACTCTCTTCTATGTAGTACAACTACTTAGTATGTGAAGGACATCCACATCAAAGGCCTTAATACTTTCATAGTTCACAGTCTTCATCGCAGCAGTAACTGAGTACAATGTACCCTTCTTCATGTACCTCCCTACACATATTCTAGTGATGTGTAACTGAAGTGTCCTACCTTTGCCACACTGAGGTGTCACACATCTTATTGGATGTGCCATGGTATCATTTTTGTTGCATAAACATTACTGTTTGATGTTACGGAACACCAATCAAGGTGTTACACCACATGCATGTGTAATACCTGTTTTGGTGATGCAGACGGATCTACTTCACTACACTGACATGCCACAAAGCCGACACCCAAAACACCGAGACCAAAAGAATGAAAACACACAATACCGACAACTCACAAAACCGAACACCATAACACCGACACCCAAAACACCGACACACAAAACGTAAACTACACATTACACACAACTATATATGCACTAACCTTAACCCAAACCCTAACTCTAAGGTCTGACACTACCGCACACTTACCCTACCTGCACCCTAACCCTAACTCACTTAACCCACCCTTAAACATAAAGTCCGTCACTATCGCACACTCACCCTACCTGCACCCTAACCCTAACTCATGTAACCCGCCCCTAAAACTACAGTCCATCACTATCACACACTTACCTTACCCGCACCCTAACCCTAAGTCCGACACTACCGCACACTCACCTTTCCTGCACCCTAACCCTAAATCCCTCACTATTGCACACTTACCTGTCCGCTCCCTAACCTAAAATCCCTCACTATCGCACACTTAGCGAGTCGCGCTCACACGTTGCCCGTGTCGGTGTTTCGGCTGTCGGGATTTCACCTTGTCGATCATCTGCATCGTCGGTCTTTTGGTCTCTGTGTTTTGGGTGTCTGCTTTGTGGCTTGTTGGTGTAGTGAAGGAGACCCATGCAGACAGTACATGCATAGCTGTTTGATAACATTTATGGCATGTGTTAATATTCATGACAGTCTGCATTGTACCATATAAATCCACCATGAACACCAGTCAACTAGCCTGTAGTGATCCTAATGTCACATACAGGTAAAATAGTGCCCCTCCTAACACCTCCAGCAGATGGTACAGTGTCAGGCTAGTGTGCTTGATTACCCTCATAGATTGCTGACATGTCATAAAAATTGTACAAGTGTGTTTGTGCAGAACCATCTATGATCATTCCGAATGACATATATTGTGTCACAGACATGGGATTACTGGTGTTATTGTTCTGATATTGTCCATGATTGTGTGGGCTTCTTTTTCTGTTGTTCATGAGCTTGTAACTGTTGAATGAAATATATTGTGTCACAGACATGTGATTACTTGTGGTATTATTCTGATATTGTCCATGATTGTGTGGGCTTCTTTTTCTGTTGTCCATGAGCCTGTAACTGTGTCTCACTTATTGGAGACCTCTGCTGACATTACAGTCATATTCAGGAAAATCAGATTTCACAGTTTCACAATATGCACCCAACCCAATAGATGTGCTGTGCATTGTTCATATTAGGCTGCTTATCTCACAAAGACGTCTTCTCAATTGTTATGTCACATATTTTATTAATGTATTTATTTATTCATTTGACATTTATTAAATGGGTTAGTTTGACTGGGTAAGAATTCCTTTTTCAGCAGATGCCCGAGGAGAAAAGCTCCAAACATATTAAACATATACAAATACAAAGCTTAACTAATAATGATAACAAGGAGCTGATATTGTATACTAACAGCAATCAGACTTAATAACATAAGAATTAAATAGCTGCTTACACACAGAGTAAGACTGCATGTAACACTTGGCAAATAACCGCATATTAAAATATGTAAATTAATTTAGCTATGTACATTCAACTGACAGAAAACAGGTTATTTATAGCCAAAGACAGTTTTTGATTTTTAGGTAGATTGTCTGCAGGAAGAAAGAAAAGTAATAGGGGTATAATGATTGTAACACTGTATTAACAGAGATATAGGAGGAAGAAGGATGAAGAGGGATAGGTCACGTTGGAGTAGGGCAGGGGCAATTCACATTTTGAACATGTAATCTTTTAGAATTTTTTTAAAACTGAAACTGTTAGTGAAAGCTCTTAAGTCTGGGAAAGGTTTATTCCATGTGTTGGAAACTGAATGACTATTCAGAAGTTTATATATTTGCTTCATGGGCTTACAGACTTCCAGGAGGTGTTGTTCTGCACTATAGAGTCAGCGTTTGGGAGAATAGGTGGAAATTCAGGTAGACAGAGCTAGTATAGAATGTGTGAGGTGAAGTTGAGGAAGTAAGAGTTGATTTTGAACTTCTAGCCACAGAAAATATTTTATGTGCACTCCACACTGTACAACATTGATATGTGATTAGTTTACCTGCTACAACTGTCTTGCTTTGACATGTCCTCATCTGCTGTACATTAGGATGTTTCACCTGTCCTCATTCCCTGTGTTCATTCCTGCAATTTATTTATGTGTCCCTATTCAATACACACACTTCCTTTGACTATTTATTCTAAATGCCAAGCCACATACCATTACAGATCATTTACGCAACGTTTGCACAGAATGCCTAATTTCATAATACTCTGTACTGCATACACTGTCCTGTCCTGTATTTGGATCATATACATTACTATATGTTAAACTGTGGTAATCATTGTGGGCATTCTGTGCAATTTTGCTAACCTAGTTTGCTCTGAGGTACACAGGATTTCCATCCATGTTGCTTTACATGGTTTCCTGGTTGGCAATACTGTTGCCAGCCACAAAACCATGCTTGTTTACATTTAAATGTGATGCGCAAGAAAAATATGTAATTATTGCTGCCGCTCACCACACAAATATGTAATCTATGTGTAGGCTTCACGTGTAGCCTACACAGACTTTATTAAATCCCAGGGATAATCTTTACCTTGGCTAATATGTACAGGATTCCTAAACTTGGAGCTAAATATTGAAAAATAATACTTGGAAACTTCAACTTCAAATATGAAGGAAAGCATAATAATGTGAGGGGGCTTTAACTGTATACCTAATGAAAACACATGAGAGTAGAATTTAGATAAACCAGCATACATTTATAGATAAACTAAAAAATACCATACCAAGGAATGGCTGTACTTTTGTACTTGACACACTCTCTCTTCTTAACATCTTCCTGAGATCTATGTTTGTATGTCCCTCATAGTATCCATCTTCCTAGAAAGCTAGTGTTACTCTATCTTCTTTCTCATTTTCCTTCTTTCTCAAACTTTTCTAACCGTCATCCTCTTTATGTTGTATCTGTACCTGTGCTTCATTATAAGATGTCAACTTATGGTACCATCTAACTATTTCTCTGAATTTTAATGATCAAATTATGTGACCTCTGTTCTTTTACCCCAAATACTAATTGTCATTTTACTGAGATCTCACTGTATCATACATTGTAATTTTCCCTTGTACCTTTTCTCCCCAGGCCACAACTGAAAATAGGCTCCTGGCTTATATTTTCTGAGTTTGGGAATTTTCATACACACACACACACACACACACACACACACACACACACACACACACACACACACACACACACACACACACACACACACACAAACTTCATCTTAGTTATTCTTTTAACTTGTGTTACTACTAGAATGGGGTCATTTTATTCTCTTGACTCCTTTTGTAGATCAGTGTGTGTGATGTACCTTTAAGAAGCTTTCCAGTGAGTCAGCACATGCATATAAATACTGAGCACGTGCAAAGAAGATTGCCATTTTGAGTGAGCAGCTAGTGTGAGACCATGCAAGTATGTAGTCTAACGAGTTTGTTACATAGTTCATTTAAGTGTAATGTTTGTGTTATCCATCCTGATGTATTTGTATACAGTAAAGTACTTAAATGAATACCCAAGCCTCAACATCTTTTTAATGCACATAAGAAGAGCGACATGGTGTCAGAATGAGATTCAGAGTTGCAGCCATGAGGAAACCAGTTAAAGTTGGAGGAATATACAAGAGTGGATCATCCCTACTCCTCAAACGACTCACAAGACAGGTCAGAAACAAATTCCAGATACTAAAACTTGCCTAAATGATTTCTTTCACTATAAATATAAAACGAGGCAGTTAGAATGCTCAAAACAAATATTTTATTAAATGAAATGTCCAAAACTGTGACATATTGATAGAAATATTGAAAATAATTATGAAAACATTTGAAACAATATCCAAATCCCATAAAATGTGCAAAAAAGAGAAAACAACTGTATTTTTTCACAATGTACTACTTTTTCGTATTAACTAAAGCTATTCAAAATATCAGAAGTGTGCAAAATTTTTGCAAATGTGTGCAGTATTGCAGTGCAGGTATTTCGCAAAATACAGTTGCTTCAAAGAATATTTCACAATGCACAGCTATTTCAAAGCATATTTCACAGAGCACGGTATTTTGAAGAGCTTATTGTACATTTGATTATTATTACAAGTACCTGGTGTGTGCGGATGTTTGTACGTAATTTCAAGGTCAATTTTGCATTGTGTTTTACTATATTCTTTGAGCATGGCAAAAGAATTTCACAGACCAGCACCGCTTATGTTTGATAACAATATTGTGGAAAACTGGAGGGTGTTTGAGCGGGAATATAATATTTTCATACAGGCTGCTTTTGCTGACAAAGATGCATGTGCAAAGGCATTTATTCTGCTTACTTTAGCTGGTTCAGAGGCCATAAAAAGAAAATATTAATTTGTGTGCACCTGCTGTGTTTGCAGGTGAGGGGGAAGACTACCATATTGTGGTAACCCCCAATAAATGTTACAATGGAAAGGCACTTATTTTATACAAGTAATCAAAAGCCTGGTGAAACTTTTGCAACATATATAACTGATTTGAGAAACAAGGCTAAAACGTGCAGATTGGTGATTTGAGAAATGAGTTGATAAAGTACAAGCTTCTCTGTCACATTAATAATAACACAATAAGAATATTTTGCTTTGAGACAGTAATTTATCATTAAATAAGGCCATTGGGATTTGACAGATATACAAGTTTACAGAAAAGCACACAAGTATGCTGAAAAGTGAGCTGTAGAAGGCCCAGTGATGAAGCTCATGTTGATAGTATGCAGCACATGGTTGAAAGAAACAGGCCCAAGCACATGGCAGCTACTGCAGGCATAGCTGGCCTTAGGCATAGGCCAACTAGGCGGCTGCCTAGGGTGCCGCTCTAGTAGGGGCACTTTTTTTTATTTATTTGGCGTTAGTAGACCACCAGGATGGGGCACCGGGTGTTGTGTGGTGGGGGCCTTTTGCCTAGCTTGCCCTAGGACCTAAGGCCACTCCTGACTGCAGGTCCTGTAACAGTCTCTAGGAAACCCTGAGTCTTTCCAGCAAATTCCAGAGCATGCTCATGGAAGCATAAGGGGGAGTCAGCAAAGTCAAAACATGTGCCCCCACCTGGCTTCATAGTCAACTGTTGTAACTGTCATGGTAATCACGAACCCAAAAGAGAAAAGTACTTAGCTTTTGGTCAGCAGTGTCATTCTTGCAATAAGTGGAATCATTTCAAAAGATTTTGTAAATCAAGTAAGGTACATTCTTTTATTCAAAGAGTGCATTCCAAGAGACAAGTTGATCAATTAGAAAGCTGCGGCCCTACTTTTTATGTTGATGGTGTTTCTGTCCTTGGTGAAACAGTCAATGCAGTAGATTTGTGGGAAAAGAATGAGATCTCTTATACTGTTTGGATTAATGGGAGTCCCATAGAGCTCAAAGTAGATACTGTCTCAAAGTGCAATGTTATGTCAGCAGAAACATTTGCTATAGTAAAAGCTACATAATTTGATTTGACAAAGTCTGTGAAGCTTGTTGCTTATGGTGGTGAAGAGATTCAAACCAAAGGTTCAGTAGTGCTTTCACGTTACTCTGCTGGGATCAGCTATGACTTGTAATTTTTTGTAGTCAAAAGACACATGCAGTCATTATTAGGCGTAAGAGTTTGAAAAACTGGACTGATTTCATTTAATAAGGAAGTTCACCATGTAAACCTTCATGACAACAGCTGGAATTTCACCCAAACAATTTTTTCTGAGTATGCTGATATTTTTGCAGACAAACTAGGCAAACTTCCAGTTGTGTACTCTATGACGTTAGACCCAGAGGTCAGCCCAGTTATCAGACCAGCAGAGAAAGTTCTAGTAGTCATGCAGAACAGAGTCAAACATGAGCTAGACACAGTGGTGCAGCTTGAATTCATTTGTCCAGCAGAAGAACCTACTGAATGGCTATCCTACATGGTAGTAGCTTATAAGAAAATCTCAGATGATATCAAAATATGTATTGATCCAAGAGCTCTGAAGAAAGCTTTAAAAAGGCCTCATCATCCAATGCACATAGTCAAAGAGGTTGCTGCCCTTTTCTGAGAATGCTATTTGGAATAAATTCTGCCAGTGAAGTCTTTCAGTGTGCAATGGAGCAAATATTTTGGAGCTATCCATGTGCTATTAGAGTCGATTATATTCTAGTAGGAGGCAATGGTGAAGTCAAACATGACAGAAACTTCTAGAAAGTTCTAGAAAGAGCACTTGAAGTGAATGTTAAGCTGAATCCTCAGAAGTGCAAGTTCAGGCTACGAGAAGTTACTTATGTTGGTTCTCTGTTTATGAGTTCATGCTTATGACCAGATCCTTCCAAGCAGACAGCAATTCTCAAGATGCCAGCCCCAGACAATATTCAAGCCCTACAATGTTTTCTTGCATTGATGAACTAAATAGGCAAGCTCATTTCAGATTTAAGCCAACTTTCAGGACTGCTCAGAGATCTGACATGCAAAGATGTAATTTGGTCATGGTCAGAATGCACCAAAGAGTATTTGATGTCCTGAAACAGAAAATTGTTAAACCACCATCTCTCAGCTACTATGATGAACACAAACCAGTTGGTAATTCCAATGATGCTTCTAAATTTGGTCTAGGTACAGTCATTCTTCAAAAGGGTAGACCAGTAGCCTATGCACTGAGAACTCTTACCCAGACTGAGATGCAGTATGCCCAGATTGAGAAAGAGTTTTTGGCATTTGTGTTTGTATGTTTGAAGTTCCATGATTATATTTATGGTCAAACTATCCAGATCAAAACTGACCACCAATCTTTAGTCACTATTTTGAGAAAGTCTATGCATACAGCTCCAGCTAGACTGCAAAGTATGATACTCAAGTTGCAAAAGTACAATTTCAATCTTGTTTACATGAAAGGCAAACATCTTTATCTTGCTGATACCTTATCCAGATCGCCCCCAAAAAACATAGAACAGCATAACAATCAGCAACTTAATTTTGAGGTCATGAAAATTAGAAATTTTTCTTCCACATGTCTTGATGAGCTCAGAACTCACACAGCTTCAAATCCAATTCTCCAGAAGCTAAATCACTTTATCAGTTGAGGATGGCCTTCCAAACAATATTGTTTACTAGTAGAAGTTCAACCATATTTTCGATATAGAGTTGAGATATTGTCAGACAATGGTATCATCATGAAAGGTCCTAAAGTGACTCTTTCAAAGTCCTTGCAGAAAGAGTACATTCAGATCTTGTATCATGGCTACCCAGGAACTGATTATACCAAAAGTAGGGCAAGAGGTCTAGTATTTTGGCCTTCTATGTCAAGAGATATTGAGAAAGTACTTTCATCTTGTTCAATAAGTAATAGTACAAAGTTGCATCAGCAAAAAGAACCACTTCATTTAAGCCAGATTCCTGAACTACCTTGGTCGACAGTAGCCACAGATATCTTTGAGTAGAATAGTCAACATTATTTGGTGTTAGTAGACTCTTATTTAAATTGGTTCGAGATTGACTTTCTTCCCAACCTAACTTCCAATACTGTCATACTAAGCTGACGCAACATTTTCCTGTCCATGGTAGTCCACACAGAGTTACTTTTTATAATGGTACAGTTTTCTAGTCATCACTTCAAGAAATTTGCAGAAGAAGGGGGCTTTGTTCATATTACGAGTAGTCCTGAATACCCTCGATCAAATGGCTTGGCTGAATGTGCAGTTCAAAGTGGAAAACCTCTATTAGAGAAATCTAGACATGATAAAACTGATGTTTTTCTCAACGGGTTCCTGTTAGAAGACCGAAGATGCATTCTTCCGAATGTGTCTTGGTCGAACTTAAAGGACTGAAATGGCAAAATATCGAAGCAGCTTTTAAGCGAATTCTTTCCCTGGGAAAGAATTTGGTTGGCCGCTTTGTTACTTTGCCATTTTCGGCACTTTCGTGCGGTCTCAGAGTTGGTATATTTAAGTAGGGGTGGTGTGGGGGTGAAGGCCCCCACTGAATGTAATGTTTAAAGTGTTTTGTTTTTTATTTTTATTTTTGTTGGACAGCGATTTATTTCCCTTGGAAAAAAAAAATCGCTGTTCTGACAGTTCGATATTGTAAGCTTTCACTTACATAGGGTTGATTAATCACCATTCACTTTTTTAAGTGTTCGGTGATCTAATATAGACCTCTTCTCATCTAGTTAAATCTCAGAAACATTTCTCATGATAAACATCTTGGTTCACCTGCCCAGAGACTTATGTTGAGACAAACCAGAACCACACTACCAATCAGCAGTCATTTATTGGTTCCATGTGATAAGAACAACAAAAAGTTGGAAAAGCATTTATCCCAGAAGACTTACTATGATAAAACCAGCAAACCACTCAGTTCGTTGAAAAAAGGAGAGATAGTGAAGATGCAGATGTCAAAAGGTTTTGATTGTATCAGATTTATGAAAAGTTTGTGTCAAGAACCAAGATCATACATTGTGGAATCACAAGGAGTGGAATTCAGATGAAATTGGAAGCATTTGCTATCAGTGTCTGAACAAGTGTTACAACATCTTGCCTGTGACTGTAGTTCTCAAAGTGACTTGTCCAATGTTCCTGTTCCAGAGGACATTCTCTGAGCAATCCCCATTCCTGAGAAAATCCCTGAAATTCCTCAAGCAGAACACCCCCCAAGTGACTGTCCCTGTTGGTAACTCAGTCCTAATTATTATGTTAGGAGATCAGGTCACATCTCGAAACCTAGTTCTAGATACACGGCAATTTGGACAAGACTGTTGTTTTCTTTATTAGTGTCTGTATAACTCCATGCCTATTGAAATGTCATTGTTTGTATGAGACAGCTCAGCAAAGAGGGAGGATGTAGATCAGTGTGTGCGATATACCTTTAGGAAGCTTTCCAATGAGTCAGCACATGCATATAAATACTGAGCATGTGTAAGCAAGAATGCCATTTTGAGTGAGCAGCCAGAGTCAGAGCATGAAAGTATGTAATCAGTAAGTTAGTTACATAGTTCATTTAAGTTTAATGTTCTTGTTATCCATCCTGATGTATTTGTATACAATAAAGTACTTAAACAAATACCCAAGCCTCAACGTCTTCTTAATGCGCATACGAAGAGGGACACCTTTCTCAAAGACTTCTAGGCCCACACACAGTTGCTGAATCCTATTTATACTTCAGAGTCTAGCAACAGACTTCTTTTTTGAATCCTGATAACTTCCACTCTCCTCCTTTTTCCCGTCACAGCATTTTGCACAGTGTTTAAGCTTAAAACTCACTTGGCTCTACTTTATCACCTCCTCCCAACTCACTCCAGGCCAGGAAGCATGTAATGTGTGTGTGTGTGTGTGTGTGTGTGTGTGTGTGTGTGTGTGTGTGTGTGTGTGTGTGTGTGTGTGTGTGTGTGTGTGTGTGTGTTTATATATGTATATATATATATATATATATATAGATATATATATATATATATATATATATATATATATATATATATATATATATATATATGTGTGTGTGTGTGTGTGTGTGTGTGTGTATAGAGAGAGAAAACTCCCTTCTGAGATGGGAGTTTCTGGTTAAAGGCTTATTGTGCCTGTTAATTTGAACTGTTTCTTTCTGAAATTGGTACGCCTTGTCTGCTGTAGCACAAGACTAGATTCAGACCTGAATCTAGCTTTGTTTGTATAACTTGAGCACTAATCCAGGCCATCTTTTTCTGGAGAAGCACCTTAGTGGCAGGAGTGTGCAGTTAGAACTTTTCTGATCAAAGACTGCTGTAATGGGGCTCAGTATTTAGCTTTTTATTGGTTAATTGTTTAATTTGTTTAAATTAGTTTGCTCATTTGCAACTGTTATATTTAAAAAAAAAAACACTTTATGCATTGTCGTTTAGCTAGGGTTAAAATATTCCCGACGCCATAAAGTCTGCTCTTCGAATTTTCTATTAGAACTAGCCAGTTTTTAGTTTTAGCACTCAAATTTGTTTCTTTGAGCTCAACACTTGATCAGAACTCATTTTAAGCACTAAATAAGCTACAAATTACTACAGCACTCAACTTTCCTCACTTGTCTAGAGGAAAACAGTTTTTGATACTTAATAAATAAGCACCTATCCAGGCATGTCTATTGGTCAGCTCCCATTGTTTTCTCCTGTCTGCCTGATGAATCTGGGCATCTTGGGGCAATGCAGCAGTTACCTGATGTACACAGAAAATCTTATTCTCCTCCTACCACCCAACACTACAACCTGTGAGAGATGCACTTATATAGCCAAAGTGGAAGCAAAGCTCTCTTCACTCAAGACTGGACTAGATAGTCAAGAGGAGAGGATAAACACTTGCACCACACCACACTCATCACATAGTCTCTCAAAACCTACGCCACCAAAACACACACATAGAAACACAAAGCACACACCTACATTCATGGAGGCTCTCAATAAAAATCTGCCCAAGCAACAGAGACCACCATACCAAAAACGCAAGCAACCTTCAGCCCCCCAACACAACCCAAATGACGCACAGCCCACAAAATCAGTGTGCCACCCAACCACAGCCCATAATGCATAACAACGTACCCAACACTCTAGTCATAGGTGACTCTATAGTCATGCACTCTGATGTTCCACTCACCAGTCTAAACAAGGAGAACGTTACTGTCTGCTGCTTGTTGGGTGTCAGGATCCACTACATAATGCACGCACTCAGGTCATTCCACAACAAGTACAAATATGACTCTGTCATTGTCCATGTTGGTGTGAATGACCTGAGACGTACCTCCCTGGACTACATGAAAAGAGACATGGAGGAGCTCTCCAATCTTGTAGCCCAGGCAGGAATGACCCTAGCCCTGAGCTGCATCCTGCCATCACCCAGACTGAAAACACAGTCCAAGGACAAAATTATTGACTTCAACAATTGGCTAAGCTTCTGGTGTCATTCTAAGGGGATCCAGTATCTGTCAGCCTGGGATGACATGATCGACAGACCACGATGCTTTGCCAAAGATGGACTGTATCTGTCACCCTTGGGATTCCGGATACTGGCTAAGACTCTTGCCACCCCTGTAGTGCCTTTTTAGGCAAGGCTCAAATGAGAAATTCACCACCATGACAGGTACAAGCAAGCAAAATCTGAGAGTAATGCTACTCAATGCTAGCAGTCTAAACCTCAAAATGCACTCACTTGAGGCACTCCTAAAAATTGAGAACATCAACATCTGTGCAGTGACAGAGACCTGATTCAAGGCTCTAGAGAGCACCCCTGCATTACCAGGCTATAATTCATACCACACCATTCGGCCACATAATCTGGACTGAAACACTAAAGGCGGAGGCATGTCCATATTCATTAAGGATATACACACCTCCAGGCTAGTTGCTCAGCATAATGCATCTGAGATTATCCAAGTGCAACTAACTCTGGGCAAAACCACAATCCATATTGTAGCTTGCTACAGATCCCCCACCTTGCCCCAGGATTCCCACTCCTCATTTCTTGATACACTAGAAAATATTAGGGTACAACAAACCCTAATAATGGGTGATTTCAACTACCCCACCATTAAATGGAAAACTACTCATGTACCAACTCTTTTGCTCAAGGTTTTCTGGAATTCATAAATTCCAGCACCTTGGATCAGCTTATCCACACCCCCACCAAGGGCAGCAATATCCTAGACCTGGTCATTACCAACATGGGCGACCAGTATTCCACACCAGAGGTCAATTCCTTGTTGGTTAGATCTGACCACAAGCTAATCACCCTAGACATCCACATACCACCCCAACCCCCATTAGGGAAACCAGCGTAAAAAAAAATTTCTCCAAAGCCAACTTCACGCTTCTTAAGACAGAAGTGGCAAACATCATAACACCCATGAAGATGGACAATAGAGGTACGAATGCTGAATCCTACACAAATGCACTTTATAAGCACTTACATGAGTGCATTGATTGTGCTATCCTTAACAGAACCAAGATGCAATCCTCCAAATAAAAGAAGCCAATCTGGTGGTCCCCTGCCATAAACAAACTCTACAACAGAATAAAGAAACTGCTGCAAAAAAGAGTAAAATCCCATGATTGGAGGGACTCCCTGGTCAGCCTCAGTAAAAAGTTGAGATCCCTCATAAAATCTTCCAAAGCTAGTTACGAAAACAAAATTGCCACTGTCTAAAGACAACCACAAAGCATTCTATAGCCATGTCAAGAATCTCAATGGCAACACTTAGATCTTCTCTGAGTTACAACACAATGGCACTAAATATACAGAACCAACTGATATTGCCAACATCCTGGCAGATAGGTTCAGTGTTAACTTTACCTCCCTCTCACCCCCTAAAGGGCCCTTCTCTATACCAGAAGAATGCAAAGTTCCTGTAATCACAGCTGCACAGATAACAAACACACTCTCCAAAGCCAAGAACACAGCATTCATGGGACCTAACAACATAACAGGCTGCCTTCTACATGAACTACAGAATGAAATGACACCCCACCTAAGTACCATGTTCAGTCATAGCCTCACCTTGGGCTTTGTACCCACTGAATGGTGCACAGTGATGGTTATCCTACTCTACAAAGGGGGATCCACCACAGACCCCAGGAACTACCACCCCATTAGCCTGATGAGCCTGGCCTACAAGGCCATAGAACATATCATCATGGAACTTATAAACAAAGAAACTGGTAATCTCCAGTCTCTGGACCCCACTCAGTTCAGGTCTGTAAAAGGCAAATCATGTCTCCTAAACCTGATAGACTTCTTTGAAGCAGTCACCAAAGCCATAGATGAGGGTAAGGTGGTTCACATAGCCTATCTAGATCTTGCCAAAGCTTTCAACACCATCCCCAACTCTGAAATTATAGATAAACTCACTAACCTAGGTATAAACCCCTATGTCACAAGATGGATGGCCAACTGGCTCACTGACAGAACCCACACTGTGAAAGTAGCAGACTCCAAATCCGACTTCAGACCAGTGACAAGTGGAGTACAACAGGATTCAGCCCATGGCCTCAAGCTCAATGGAAAAAAGTGCATTGTCATCCCCTCTGGTAAAAACTGTGTACCCATGAATTACCACATAAGTGGTAGTCTAATTAACACCAAAAGTGTAATAAGAGACCTTGGGACACAGATGGACAGTAGTCTCTCCTTTGATAATCACATCACCACAGTAGTCTGGAAATCCTTCTACATGGCACACCTCATCATAAAAGGTTTCTCATCCAGGAAAAAAGAGGTAATTGTTCCCCTCTACTTATCACTCATTAGACCCATTATAGAGTACAATGCCTCTTTTGGTATGTACCTCACAAGACATTGACAACAATGGAAAGGTCAAAGAAATACCTCACAAAGAAGATTACCGGCCTCAAACAGATGTCCTATGCAGACCATCTAAAAAAACTCCAGCTTTACTCTGTCGCATATCGCCTACTCAGAGGTGATCTCTGCCTAACATACAAAGCTATGTCAGACCCAGAGCTGTTGGACGTGCTACACTTAAAGAAATCCCAATCCCTCTGACCTACATGCTCTAGGGACGTAAACCTTGTCACCACAATAAACAAAACATGCTGGAGGGATAGAGTCCTGTCCCAGAGACTTCCCATACTCTGGAACAAACTACCTATCTATATCAAGCAATGCTCCTCATTAGCACTCTTCAAGAAAAATCTTGAAGATTGGAAGGGAAATAGGAAATTCACCCCAGGGATCTGTGGCTCTGCTCGACAGGGGCACAGGAAAATAATTTTCTTGAGTGGCAAAAGCCAGGGTACCTTTTTGGCAAGGCTTATATAGGCCATAAGGCCAATAACCTAGTACTTACTTATGAACCTATGAGACAGGGAAAGACACACACACACACACACACACACACACACACACACACACACACACACACACTAACATATATATATATATATATATATATATATATATATATATATATATATACTTACATATACATATATATATATATATATATATATATATATATATATATATATATATATAATTAACAATTGGATGGCTAACTTTTAGGAATACCTTAGCAGCAGTTGCCTTACTGACTCATTCACTGAGAATATATTGCATTCCATTAAGATGCACCTCCTCTACTGTATTTTTTTCCAGCTGAACACAGTATTGCTTTCATTATTATGACACGCTACCTTAGCTTATGCACAATACAATATTTGAACCTCAGGCATACAAAGGTCATCTGTAATTGTTCACCACAGAGAGTATATTTATCATGGAAGAAATGGTGCACACTCTCTGTTTTATGTATAAATAAATATATATATATATATATATATATATATATATATATAGTTTCATAGTTTCATAGTATAGTACTAGGCTATCTGCCCTGGGGCATTTGTAAGCCTAGCCATAGTTATGTGGCTTTTGTCACCCCATGAAATGGTACAAAAAATGTACAGAATAAATTTAGAATACTGTGCCTCTGTCTAGTAGTGACACAATGAAGGTCCCCTTATATAATAGAATTAGTTTACTGTGCCCCTGTCTAACAGTGACACAGATGTGACCCCTGGGGTAAACTTACGATCTCCCATCCACTCATCAAGATTTCTCTTGAAGAGAGTCAGTGAGTGGCTCTGCCTTATATGAACTGGGATCTTGTTCCAAAGCATGGGAAGCCTCTGGGTTATGAATCTATCCCTCCAGCATGCCCTATTCATACTTGTGCCGAGGTGTAAGTCTTTAGCTCTCGTGGTCCTGATGGATTTGGATTTTTTGAGGGGGAGCATGTCCATCAGATCCTGATTGGACATGGCCTTGTACGTCAGGCAGAGATCACCTCTGAGCAGGCAGTATGCTACTGAATAGAGCTGACGTTTCTTTAGTCTGGCAGAATAAGACATATGTTGGAGACCCTTGATCCTCTTGGTGAGGTACTTTTGTGGTCTCTCCAGCTGTTGCAAATGCTGGGTGAGGTACATACCAAATGGGGCATTGTACTCAATCATGGGTCTGATGAGGGAGGAATATAGGGGTACAATGACATCCTTGGATCTGGATGTGAATCCCTTCATGATGAGGTGTGCAAGGTAGAATGTTTTTCTAACCACTTTGGCAACGTGGGTGTCAAATGAGAGGTTGCTGTCGACTTGGGTCCCTAGGTCTCTGATTACTTTTTCCGTACTCAGTGGGTTGCTGTCTATGTGATAATTTGTGGGGCCTTTTTGTAGGATGTGTGTGTCTGCTGGTGTATCGACTATGGCGCCCAGTTTGCAGTCATCTGCGAACTTTGTCAGCCACAGCCCTCCCATGTTTGCTTTAGCATCTGAGAAATAATTGCCGAACAAGAGGGGTCCCAGGACAGATCCCTATGGGACACCACTTGTGACTGGCTTTGAGTCTGACATTGCTCCAGTGATTTTAACTTTATGGGTTCTGTCCTTTAGCCAGTTTGCAACCCATCTAGTGACATAAGGGTTTACTTTTAAGCTGTTGAGCTTATCGATGATGCCTGAGTGAGGTATTGTGTTGAAGGCCTTAGCCAAGTCCAGGTATTCTGTATGGACTGCTTTGCCCTCATCAATGGCTCTAGTGACTGTTTTGAAAAAGTCAACCAGGTTTAAAAGGCAGGATCTGCCCTTTACAAAGCCAAACTGGGTGGGGTCAAGTGTCTGTAGGTCCCCTATGTCTCTGTTTATGAGTTCCATAATGATTCTTTCCATAGCTTTGCAGACCAGGCTGGTTAAGCTTATGGGGCGGTAGTTTCCAGGGTCTGTAGAGGCACCCCCCTTGTGGAGTGGGACCACTGTTGCTGTACGCCAGTGTTCAGGTACATATCCCGAAGTAAGGCTAAGGTTAAATAGCATTTTTATGTGTGGGTTTAGCTCCTCTTGGAGTTCACGTAACACGCAACCCGGGAGACCGTCAGGTCCCATTGATGCTGTGTTTTTTGCTTTGTTTGGGGCAGTTCTCACTTGGACATCTGAGATGACAGGGAGATTACATTCGGCTGGGATAAGTATTTCTTCTTTTGGGGGTGAAGGAGGGGAGAAATTTGCACTGAACCTGTCAGCCAGAATGTTGGCAATATCTGTGGGTTCAGTGTATTTTTTGTTGTTGTGAACCAACTCTGAGCATATCTGAGGGTTTCCCCCCAGGTTTCTAACATAGCTGAAGAAGGCTTTGTGGTTATCTTTAGTGTCCTTAGCGATTTTTCTCTCAAAGTTGGCCTTGGATGTTTTTATGAGAGAATATTGTTTTCTGCTAATGTTGATCAGAGATGTCTTCCCTTCATGGGATTTTGCTCTGAGCTTCCTTCTTTTGTTATACAATTTGTTTATGGCTGAGGTCCACCAGACAGGATGCTTACCTTTGGTGAAGAGGGACTTGGATTTGTTTGGGATTGCATGATCCATGCATTCTTGGAGATGTCCATAGAAAGCATTTGTGAAGGATTCAGCATTGTGGGATGTGGTATCCACTGGCACAGTGGGCTTAAAGGATACCATCTCAGTCTTAAGAAGAGTGAAGTCTGCTTTTGAGAAGTTTTTCACTGTGGTCTTTTGTGCTGGGGGTGGAGGTGGGATATGTATATCCAGGGTGATTAGTTTGTGGTCAGATCTCACTAGTGAGGGGTATACTTCCAGTGTGGAGCATTTTGTCCCCATGTTTGTGATGATCAGGTCTAGTATATTATCTCCCCTAGTGGGAGAGGTGACTAGTTGTTCCAGTGCATTTGAATTTATGAATTCCAGGAACCTTTGGGCTAGGGTATTAGGGCTAGAATAATGTACCCGATCTATGTTTGGGTAGTGAAGTCTCCCAGTATGATGGTATTTTGTGATACATTCATATCCTCCAATGTCTTCAGGAAGGCTGAGTGGGGTTCTTGAGATTGGGAGGGTGGTCTGTAACATGCTACCAGTTGTATAGCAGTTTTGCCTATGGTTAGTTGCACCTGTATGGTCTCTGATGCTTCATGTGTTGCTACTAACCTGGAGGTGTGGGTGTCCTTGATGAATATGGACTCTCCCCCTCCCTTTGTGGTTCAGCCTGGGTTTTGGGGCCGAAAAGCATGATTCGAGGTATAGCCTGGTAGTGCTGGGGTGCTCTCAGGAGCCTTGAACCAGGTTTCAGTTACTGCACAGACGTCGATGTTCTCCATGCTGAGGAGTGCATCAAGTGCCTGCATCTTGAGATTTAGACTTCTGGTGTTGAGCAGCATTACCCTTAGTTTTTTTCCATTTTTGTTTTCTAAGGAGGTGGGTTTGTCTTTTGAGCCTTGCCTAAAAAAGGCACTATGGGAGTGGCAAGAGCCTTAGCCAATATCCGGAAGCCCAGTGGTGACAGGTGTAAGCCATCCCTTGCAAAGCAGCGTGGCTTGTCCAACATGTCATCCCAGGCAGACAGACATTGCATCCCCTTAGAATGTCACCAGTACTTGAGCCAATTGTTAAAGCTGATCATCTTGTCTTTGTATTGTGGTATCATTCTTGGTGAGGGCAAGATGCTGCTCAGGGTCAGGGTCA
>NC_056733.1:1947924551-1947957051 GCF_019279795.1 Protopterus annectens
GATATCCCCACTCTGGGCCAGTAATCAAGGAGCCTGAATCCTCACCACTGACACTGGAAAGGGAAGTTCACTTGGAATACAAATGGATACACATGGTATTTAACGATGCAGACATATCTGCATCAAGCACAGTTTCCCTTAGGAGCACACAGGGAACAGAGTCAGCCCGGGGTCCGGATTTCTCTATCTATCTCCCTCCAGGTCCCCAGTAAGACTCCCAACTGGCACAGCTTCAAAGATACGTCCTCAGCCTAGAGCTCAAGCCAAGTCCTCCACCACTGTCTCTGTGAAACCAGTGCTTCATGTCCCTGCTTCAAGTAGCAGGAACACACACTTTTTGAGATTTAATTTTCACACACAGATACACACCTGGGAAAGACCGACACAGATTAACAGCACTACCAGCTTTGCCCAGAATATAATGTAGATTCACTGCCACCAGTCAGTTACTGTAAGACTCTTAAAAGGGTATCCAATTATACTGACTGAAATTAATATTAATTCATTGGTAATGTTGAACAAATAACAAGGCTTTCAGGAGTGGCCACAGTTATCGCCAAATACATATATGCAAATACTCTTGAAACATAATATTTTTCTAAAAGGGCCAGACACAATGAAAAGTTTAAAATATTTAATAATAGATAATAAAAGAACATGAAAATACTAAAGATCTATTTATAGTAAACACCAGAGTTTCAGCCACAGGAAATATTGAAAATAACACAGCCAGAAAATGTTAACACAGTTACAGAAAAAAAAACGCTTAACTATTCTCACTATATTTTCCTGACTAATCTAAAGAATTATCATTCCTACTTACTGAATAGAGCAAAGCAAGATAATGTGGGTGAGTGGTCCTTGTTGTCAGATCCAAGACAGAATACAGAATGCTAAGAGCAATCTACAACTAATATGTAAATATTATTTCTGGCTTATATAATGACATCACACACATCTGGTCATCTGACCATGTTTCTCGTACGACGACTGCCAGGGTTTAGTATCTTAGTGCTGCAATAAACACTAGACCTTTAGCTAAGTTTTATTAAAGCATCTGGAATCCATAAAACAATAAAACCATTTCATTCTTCCTAGAGGAGCTACAAACTTTTCTCTAGCATAGACATTGCATCTCTCACTCCCTTCAAAATTGTTGAATAACATCTTTATGGCTTAACCCATAAAGTAATTTAATTTTAAGCATATTTATTTTTGAACGTCAGGTGGATTAACCTGTTCTCTTCCAGGATATGCTGTTACAATATATGCTTTTAAACAGTTACAATAATGCATGGACATTTCTTTTCCAGCATAAAACACTGTTGATACATTTTAACACAAGCAACTTTACAAATACATTTTTTAAATACAAGCATCTGTACAGATCAGTTTGATGCAACAGTGACATATTATTCTTTACAAAACTCCAGCTTAGCTGTGCTGGCATAAGTTATACATCCACTGCCCTACTTCCACTTGCATGGTTGGCAGTACCTCCTATCATCACATCCCCTCCCTTTGAAGACTCAAGCTAGTTTTTCAAGTGCCCCTTGAGAAATGTTGCTTGAGAGGAATGACCGTATCTGAGAATACATTAACCCATACCCTGTCTTGAGAGCCCATCTGCATTGGAATTGCTAACCCGACTACAGAGTTGCACTGTCATATCATATGTTTGCAACCCTAGGTTCCACCATAGTAACTTGGCATTTTGTTGGCTGACTCAGTGTAGCCATAGATCCCCCCTCAGGCTCCTCCAGTATCCTACTGCAAATACTTAGCACAAGGGCCTCCCTATCATGGTAAGGTTTCTTCATGTTAACATGTTTCAGTTTGTTCCCCTGCCTCCTGCCTAGCAGTTCTACCATGTAGTTAACATCACTGACTTCCCTTACCACTTTGAAGGGTGCCTCCCAAGCTGCCTGCAGCTTATTGTATCTGACAGGAATGAGAACCATCACCTGCTTCCCCCCAGTATACTCTCTGACTTAAGATTTTTGTCATACCAGACCTGTTTCTGCTATTGAGTTCATGCCAGGTTCTCCTGGGCCAAGCCCATTAGCTCCATGAGTCTTGCCTTAAGGCTTAGGGAATATGCCACAACAGACTCCTTGTGGGATTCACACTCAGACTCCCACTAATCAATAATCAAATCTAAAGGTCCCCTCATCCTATGCCCATGCAGAAACTCAAAGGGTGAAAAACCTATGGATGCTTGGGGTACCTCTCTGTAAGCAAACAGCAGATGGGGCAAATATTTGTCTCTATCTCTCTTAAAATGGTCTGCATATGCCCATAACATGGTCTTTAGTGTAGCATTTTACCTCTCCACAAGACCATTAGTCTGAGGATGGTAGGGGTGGTCTTTAGGTGCTTTACCCCGCAATACTTCCACAGACAAGCCAGCAGGTCTGACATGAAATTGGCACCTCTGCATTTAGTATTTCTCTCATGAAACCTACCCTGCTGAAAATCTCTAACAAAGAATTTGCTACCTACTCTGCCTCAATGGAGGACAGAGCCACTGCCTCAGAGCATCTAGTAGCATGCTACCACCAGGATATTCTTCTTCCCTGTGGATCCTGGGGGTACTCAAAAGCCCCACAGAATCCATAACTATCCTTTGAAATGTCTCCTCAATCACATGCAAAGGCATCAAAGGAGCTTTGACCTTGTCTCCTGCCTTGTCTTCTTTTTGGCACTTGTCACAGGTCATGCAGTACACTGTTACATCCCTTGCAATCCCAGGCCAATAAATGTACTGCATAATATGCCTTTTGGTATGCTTTATGCCCCATATGACCTAAAAAAAGGAATCTCATGGGCTATGGCTAGAAGTGCCAGATGGTAGGTTCTAGGCATTACGAACTGCTGTATTACCTCACCCTCAAGGCCTCCCTCAGGAGTCCACTCTCTACATAGTACCCTTTGTTCCAGTCCCTCAAGCCTCTTAGTGCAGGGTGTGAGAGCTGAGTCTGTCTCAGGTCTACTTTTGTGACTCTTCCCAGCTTCCTTTCCACAGGAAGTCTAGCATCATCTGATAGCGGTGCCTCACTGTCAATCTGGGCACTACCACTCACCTCTGCCATTGCAGGACTCTGTCCAAGGGAACATGAGTACCTACCAGCAGCTGTGTCTCACCTTCAGGGTCACTGCTATATGGTAGGTCCCTCCCTGAAATATCCAGACCACCAGCCATGGTTTCAGGTGTGGTGTCTGTCTGGGTGTCCCCAGGCTATCAGACACACATACCTGTCTCCAAGCCTGACTGTGTGTAACTGCATGCACACAAGGTACTGCATTATCAGAATCATTCCCTATCAGGACATCTACAAGAATATCCTCAAGCACACCTACTTGCTTGTTTCCTTTTCCACCCTCCCAATCAAGGTGAACCCTGGCAAAAGGCATTTGGAATAGGCCCTTCCTAAAGCTCTGACTGGAGTGGACTGCCCAAGCAGTACTGCTCTTCTTTACCAATGCAGGCTTCGCAATGATTCAGTCAGAGGCTGTGTCGCTCTTACCAGTGGCCTGTTTTCCATCCAATAATATAGGATATAATCACTTGTGATAGTATGGTACCCCTGTTGTCTCCAGACAATTTACCACTGGCATACTGTTATTCACACCTGCTGACTCCCCCACCTTTTCTTTGTCACTTTGCCTCCATGGACATCTGCATGATACATGGCCCCACTGGTTACATTTAACACATTTAACCCTTAATACTGTCCATGTACCTGAACTAGTGGCTTCCCCTTTTACTGGTAGATTCTGTTGGGGTGATTTAGGCTGCCCACCATCCATGGGTTCCCTTATATCCATTTGCAGCACTGGGTATCCCCTTCCTGTGCAGTTTTGCTCTGTTTGCTAAGCAGAGATCCCCTTTCTTCCCCAGCTCATCTGCAGGCTTAAATTCTCAGTCTGTCAACAGATCCTCATGTCCTCAGGCAAAGTGCTAAGGGCTTGTTCCCTCACCAAAAGGTCTGCCAGCCCTTCAAAAGTGGTGACCTGACACCCACTCGGCCACCTGTGAAAACAAGAACATAATTCAGCAATATATCACACACATTTCATCTGCCTTGTGTCTATGCTCATTAATTTTTTTTCTGTAAGCATCAGGTGTTAACTTAATGCATTCAAGTAAACATTTCTTGACGTTTTCATAGTTCAAACAATATCAGACAATTTAGTCAAATTCAAAGTCAAAGTACACTTTATTGTAGATCAGATATACACAGCAGTGCAATCTGAATGAAAATATTTTGCTTTGGTCCCAATGCAAGACATAACAATGAACACATAGTTTGAATGACAGTAAGACTATTGCACATACAGCAATAATTAAAATATTAACAAGACAATAAATAACCACAAGTGGACAGGAAGACATTAGACAGTATTATACTAGTAGGTATTGCAAGATTTAGATTTAGAAACAGCAGTTACAGTGTTAGCATGGAATAAGGGGGTCAGGAATCATACCCGGAGTCCTTGGTCAGCATTATACAGTTTGCAAACTCTAACTATCAATATTATCACCCTCTGTAAATTGCAGAAGAAATGTACTGACTTTATTCCTACTGGGTTTCAGCTATTCCCTTCCCCATTACCTCCATGTCACTGGTGAAGTGTCAGCATCTCCTTCTCCTGTTGATGCTGCTTCTCATTTTCTTCAACATCTAAAGGCTGCAGTCTCTCTGCTGATTCTACTTCAACATCCAAACACCACAGTCTCTCTGCAGATTCTAATTCCAAATGTTTGGCCTCCAGCTCAAGTCTCTTTAACTCCAGACAGATTTTTTAAGTCTTCCTAGAAAAAGGTGAACTGTCCAGTTTCTGAGGGCTGGAAATTCTCATCACCAGATTGGTTATCCTCCTGGTTGCTGGTCAGAGCTGCGACTAAGGCTGAAATAATTTCCTCTTTAGTCTTGAGACTTCTCACACCTTGGCCAACTGGTTCTTTGACAGCTTTCCATAATCCCCTGCTGACATCTTTGCCTGCGCTTCCTGACTAAACTAAACTGACAAACATAAATTAACAAAACTGTTGTAATATGAAACTCTGAATGTCTACCTTGTGGCTGCTGACAGAATGCACACCTTTAGTGACACCTGCTTACAGGCTACAGAAGTTCAATATCCACACCACTGCTCACCAATATGTGACTTTCCTACTCTGAGCCTGTAATCAAGGAGCCTGAATCCTCACCACTGACACTGGAGAGGGACACTCAGTTGGAACATAAATGGATACACTTGCTATTCCAAATGCAGACCTCTGTGCATCAAGCACAATTTTCCTTAAGAGCACACAGGGAACACAGTCAGCCCGGGGTGTGAATGTCTCTATCAATCTCCCTCTAGGTCCCTAGTAAGACTCCCCACTGGCACAGCTTCAGAGTTAAGTCCTCAGCCCCGAGTGTCCAACCAAGTTCTCCACCATTCTCTCTGTGAAACCAGTGTTTCGTGTCACTGTTCCAAGTAGCTGACACACACACAAGCACACAGACACACACACACACACACACACACACACACACACACACACACACACACACACACACGCATGGACGCACACACACACACACACACACACACACACACACACACACACACATTTTTTGAGATTTAATGTTCACACACACACACACACACACACACACACACACACACACACACACACACACACACACACACACACACACACACACACACACACACACACACACACACACACACACACACACACACAGGAAAGTGTGGCACTGATTACCAATTTTGCTGAGACTATAAGGTAGATTCATTTCCACCAGTAAGTTACTATAAGGATCTTAAAAGGGTAACCTACACTGCTGAGTGAAATTAATATTAATACAAATGGTAATGTTGACCAAACAGCAAGGCTTTCAGGAGGGGCCAGACTTATCACCAAATAAATATAAGCAAATGCTCTCAAAACGTAAGTACTTTTCTAAAAGGAACAACCACAATGAGAAGTTTATTAATAAATGTATTAATAAATAATAAAAGAACATGAAAATACTAAATTTGTATTAACAGTAAACACCAGAGTTTCAGACACAGGAAGTATTGAAAATAACACAGCTGGGAAGAGTCACACAGTTACAGAAAAAAAACAATGCTTAACTATTCTCACTATATTTTCCTGACTAATCTAAAAAAATACTGTTCCTACTTACTGAATAGAGCAAGGCAAGATAATGTGGGTGAGTGGTCCTTGTTGTCAGATTCATGGCAGAATACAGACTGCTGAGAGCAGTCTCCTACTAATATCTAAATATTATTTCTGGCTTACAGAATGACATCATACACACACACATGGTCATCTGACTCAGTTTCCTGCACTATCCCCCATCATTAGAAGCTGCCAGGGTTTAGGACCCTTTAGCTAAGTTTTATTAAAGCTTCTGAAAACCATAAAACAATAAAACAATTTCACTCTCCCTACAGGAGCTAGAAGCTACAATCTATTCTCTAGCACAGACATTGCATTTCTGACTCCCTTCAATACTGTGGGATACTATCTTTATGGCTTAACCCATCAGAAAATTTAATTTCAAGAATATTTTATTCAAAGTCAGGTGGATTAACCTGTTCTCTTTTAGAATATACTGTTAAAATTTATACATTTAAACAGTTACAATAACGCATGCGCGTTTGTTTTCTGTCCAGCAGGAGACACTGTTGATACATTTTAACACAAGCAACTTTACAAACACATTTTTAAACACAATCATCAGTAAAAATCAGTTTGTTACACCAATGGCATATAATTCTTTACAAACTTCCAGCTAGCTATGCTGGCATACGTTATACATCCACTAACTTACTTCCCTTGGCATGCTTGGCAGTACCTCCTATCATCACAATAACCATGAGGTATCACATCGTGCAGGGAGAGACAGTACAGTGAACAAGTCTGGCAGATGTGAGAATCATGGTCACTGTCAGGATGCTGGGCTGACATGTTATTGATGCACCCCCTCATACACTCCACACTACCTAGCAGTTGATGGAATTGAAGCCCTTCCTGTTTTGATAGAACTCTCCCCATGGTCCAGATGGGGCCCTAATAGCAGCATGCATGCAATATAAAAGCATGCCATTCCATAGAAATCACAAATTTCTGACTTGGTCTTGAAGCAGCACTGTCAGGCAGATATACTGGCCCACTTAAAGCAAGAGTATGTTGACAAACTGTTGATGTAGGAAGCTTTTTAGACTCATAGGGAATACAAATCAGCCAGAATAAGCCTACTAAATATTAAGCAGCGTAGTTGAGAGGAAGTGGGAGCTAACTGAGTTTTTTAACCAGGAAGGGTTCAGTCAACTGGTGGAAGATTGTGCCAGAAAGCATATAATTATAGTCATGGTCCAATATATCTGTATGGCAGAATCGACCAGGAATACTTAGATGAAAGTGTCATTAGCCAGGTGTAATCACAATTTTGTATAGGTTATAAATGGAGAAGGACAACAGTGTGGTATTTATCAGAGTGCATTATGGTGAATAGGGAATGAGGCTAAAGATGGTTTAGTTATCTAAGGAAAATTAAGGAAGCAGGCAAGTTACAGAAATGGGTGGGAATGGAGTACTTAAGATGAATGACAAAATTAGATGAATAAATGAGGGAAAGGCCGGTTGCATACTTGGAGGCTAACAATATTCAGGACAAGAAGCAATTCTATTTCTTTGCTGAGAAGGAGTATTCATTCAAGTCAGAAACAATTTTATGACTTGATTAAAGATGTTAACAGTGGAGTAGCAGTACATATGTCTTCCTGGACTTCAGCAAGATCTTTTTTTGATGAATACATATACAAATAGCAGGTGGAAATTAAAAAAAATAATAAGCTAGTTAATCCAGTCTACATGAATTTGATAACTATTTTACAAATGTTTCACTAAAGAAGGGTAACAATACTGTTCTATTTGAAAAATAAGAAACTTTTCAACCTTCTTGTCTTGTAATAACATCAGAAAGTATACTTTTGGCACTAACATGGTTACAAATCAAAACATCAAAAGGACCAGACAAAATCCTAGCAATATTATTAAAAAAACTTAATTATTGATATTAAAATACCACTAACAGGAATATATAATTCCTTGCTTAGAAACTGACGTGTTCCACTTATTTGGAAAATGTCAGTAGTCACTGCAATTTTTAAAAAAAGAAAAACAACAGTGCTGGGGACGTATTGACCACTTAGTCTGACCTTAATTATTAGGTAAACGTTTTGAGAGCAGTTTTCCACAATTAATGGAAGACAACAAAAGAGAAAGTAAAGTTGCTTAGGTAAACGTTCCAAACATTAGTAGTTCAAATGATCACTGGTGTAATGCCCTCAGCTATATTGATTATGTCTTGCTAAATATATAACAGCAGTCTGGCTTACAAAGCTTCAGGGCACCTGCCATGCATCCAAACCATCAGTCTTCTGAAGCTGAGCTGACTAAAAAAGACAAGTTTGTACTCCAATACCTTTGGAATGTTGATGCCAACAGAGAGTGAAGGAGGACAATCCCTGAAAGGACAATGCAAAGAACAATAAAAAATAAGTATTCAAGACCTGGCATAAACAATACACCAAAAAAAGGGGGGTGGAGGGAGTAGCTACTGCAGCAGTGATTATTCAAACATCTACTGTTATGGTACGTTTACTTATACAGCTGTACTGTGTCCATCATGGTGATCATTGCTGTAGTAGCCTATCCTTAGCTATATGTATATATTACCCCTAGCTTACTACATTTAGTATCCAGATGGGGAAGGGAGCAAAGTCTGATCTAGAACTTGAAAAGAAATCAAGCTTCTAATGCCTTGTAAATGTATGTATAGAGGACCAAGCTGCTGCTTTTGTAATATGTCTAGAACCAACCCTTTACACAAAGCCATTGATGAAACCAAGGCCCAGATAGACAGAGCCTTGACCCTGCCTGGAATATCGTTGCTGTGCTAAGTCTATCAAAACATAATAGTCTGAGACAGCTGCTTGGAAATAATCTGTTTTGACACAGTTTGTCCCTTCTTCTAACCTTCACAAGAAATGAACAATTGATCTGAAGATCTGAAAGATTTAGTTATGTCAAGATATTACTTGAGTTGCCTGTGGATATCCAAGGTGTGGAGTATCCTTTCTCTCTTACTTTTAGACTCAGGAAAGAAATCAAGGAGCTTGATAGTTTGGCTTAAAGTGAACTCAGATATCACTTTAAGCATGAAAGAAGGATTAGCTATCAAATAAACCCTGTCTATGTGGAAAATGAGATAGGTTTGACTCACCATAACAGCTTGCAACAAAGATGCTTTTCTTGCCAAGGTCAGAGCTATCATTAAAATAGTTTTCCATTTTTCATGTCAGCCAGGTTAGCTGAATCAAATGGAGCAAGTGTTACCTTCACTAACACAAAACTACAATCCCAAGGAGGGGCCAAGTGTTAGCCTCACTAACACAAAATTACGATCCCAAGGATGGGCCAAATGTTAGCTTCACTAACACAAAATTATGATCCCAAGGAGGGTTCACCAGCTGTTTTGGAGGCCTGTTATTCAAAATTCCTTTCAAAAACATTTTGACATGAGAATGCATTTAAAGATGAGGCTCCAGTGGACAGAAATACTGAAATGGCTGATAAATGATCCTTAAAGCTGGATTACATAAGGTCATAGGATAGTAACTTACATAAAAAATAGAAAACTAGAGAACAACTAGCTCTTAATTTGTGCTTGTTATGTCATTGGCACCAACAAGAAACCTTTCCCATTTGCTAATATATGATTTTTATGGTAGCAGACATTTTTGTCCCCATTAATAGCTGCTCTACATCATCAGTAAGCAATTGTCTAAAAGGATCAAGACCCTATCATTTATGCAGTCATTTGAAGTTGGTTGGGGATAGGTTGTATCACACACTCTTGATTTTGTAAGAGTATATCCATTTTGTGAGGAAGCTTGTGTTAATTGTCCATGACCATTTCCAAAAGATTGGAGAACTAATGCTGTCTAGGCAGAAGGGAGTCACCACAATGATCTTATTGGATTCCTTCTGAATCGGATATCAGTGAAGAGGGTAGAAAAACATACCAGAGCATTCCTGACCAAGGCAAGGAAAAGGCATATGTCCTCTATGCCCTCTTACATGGAGTCCTGCAGCATTATCTTACCAGCTGATTGTTCAGAGAAGAGGCTGTTAGGTCTAATTGAGGATCTATTCTCAGATGGAGCAAATCTTTGGAAGATCAAATTTCCATTGGTGAGGGTCTGACCTTGTCCTGCTCAGCTTATTTGCCACATAATTTTGCTTTGATGGAATGTAGAATGCCTGTAGGGTGGCATTGTGTTGTGAAGCTATATTCAAAGCTAACATGGCTAGTCTGGAAAGGCAGCAAGACTTGGTTCCGCTTTGCTTGTTGATGTACATCATAACTGTAGTACTGTCTGTAACAACTCAATGTGGTCCTGGGGACCAAAGATGATTCAGAGACTTGAATGCCTTGATGAGGGTAAGCATCTCTTTTAGATTTTTTGTGCTTGCATCTATCTTTCGTGTCCATAATCCTTGCACTATTATCCTTCCTGAAACTTCTCCCTAAGCAAAGTATGAGGCATCTGTATGGACTGACTGCTTTGCAGCAGGGACGGTGAATGGAAGACTTGGATTATGGCTTATTTGCTGTCTTCACCATGTGATTTTTCTTCTATCAAACTCCTGGACTGGGAATTGAAAAGACAAAGGGTGTTGCTGCTGTGACTATAGAGACTTCAGATACCATTGTTTTTTTCTCATGTGGCATCATGCCAATGTCATCCTGAATATGACAAATACCATGAGACTCAAAATTCTGAGGTAATCCTTCACAGTCATGGAAGTCTGAGTGGAAATCCTTAGGAATAGATCTAGATACAGATCAATTTATTTCCTGTAGAAGAAAAGCTCTTTGAACCTTGTTGACTAGCTGACACCCCGGGAAAACAATCCTGTGTGAAGGAGACAAAAATGACTTCTGAATGTTCTCTTGAAATCCCAGGTTGCATAAAAGATATCTCATTCAAAAGAGAGATTCCTAAAACATTGAAAAAGACTCTGCAAAGATGTGAAAGCAATCTAAATATTGAAAAATGCAGACACCGTGTAGCCTGTAATGAGCTATAACTAGAGTTGGCACTTTGCAAATACGCTTGGTGTGGTGGGTAGTCCATAGAGCAAGGCAGAGATCTGATGATGTAATCCAGTTACACAGAATTAAGAAATGCCTGATGTCTGGATGAATAGAGATGTAAAGATCAGCATCTTTTAAATCTAGTGTTACCATGAAACTTAAATAAGGATGAACAGGTAGCAGTTTGTGAAGGGACAGCATTTTGACTTTGAGCACTATCAAAAACAGAGTTAGGAATGAAAGATCCAGAAGTGGTCTCCAAGCATCTTCTTTTTTGGAAGAAAAAACATCCTAAAAAAAAAAACTTTCCCAAACTGAGAAAAAGGAACTGGTTCTATCACTCCCTGGGACAGCATGTGTTGAAGAATAATGGAAAATAAAGATGGATGAGGAATTACCTCTGGAAAAGAGGGATTTCCTCCTGCTGCTATCTGTAACATTGACAAATTATATTCATAACCCATTTATCTGTGTCTACATATTGCCAAATAGAAAAGTGGAGATTAAGACTTTCTAGAAGGGAAAAGGTACTGCCAGAGTGAGAGGGATTGACAAGGTCCTTTAAAAGGTCATTCTGACTTGTTAAACTGTCCTTGGGTTTGGGGGGGGGGGTCTGGATTTTTTTTTGCTGCCCCCACCCTATTTTTCTTAAACATTTATTTGGCAGCATTTTGTTGATACTGTTTATTTTGTTTTTTTGCCAACATTGGATGAGGGCTTAGACAATCCATTAGAAATTTTAAGAAGGAGGACTGAAAAATCTTAAAGATTTCCTTATCAACTTACCCCGTACAATATGCTTTTTGATAGTCTCTGTAGCAGAGGAACGAAAAAAGAAAGGGCTGGAATCATTAACAGCTACACTAAGTGCAGATATCATGTACATGGTACACCACGTGCATAATAGCACTCTATTTAGTATTCATTAAACAGCTCTACACTTGATTGCATAAGCAGCCAAATTACATGCTAATTAATCAATCCAACATGGTAGAGCTGTTCAGAAAGCTATAAATTATTGTGTACACTCTGTGTAGCCATTTATCCAAAAATGAAAAAAAAACTCTTTGGATTAAAGCCCCAATTACACTTAAAAAAAGATTGTAATAGTTGCTGCTGTGATCATTAACCTGTATGAGCAACAGACTTTAATTCAAGGTGTGCTGTTGCTGCCACCAGACCATGATCAAGAAGAAGGAGGATGTTGGTATAATATATATATATATATATATATATATATATATATATATATATATATATATATATATATATATATATACATATACATATATAAGGTATGTGTACCATAATATATATTAACTGCATGTACATTTCAGAGACACACAATGGCTATATTAGGGGTGTCACAGGCCTAAGTTTCCAGAATATTACATCAGTTTTTAAATGCAATGCTACAACATGCAAGGGAGTATATCTCTTTCCCCTGAACTTCCCAGGAGATAGCAAGAACCATGCAGGAAGTTTATGCAATAGCACACTTCCCTGAATTTTTTGGGGCCATAGATTGCACACAGATAGGAATAAAGCCCCCACTTGGTGAACAAAGAATGAAGTACATTAAAATAAAATGATACCACTATATAAACTGTCAGGTTGTCTGTTATGCCAAAGGGATCATCTACAATGTCTATGCAGGCAGTTTTCATGACTCACACATATGGCACCCCTGTGAACTGCACTCAAGGTTTGCTAAGCGTGAATTTCCACAAGGACATCTAGTTGGAGATGCAGGTTATACTCTGGAACCATGGCTTATCACACTCATGAGAAACACACACCAACCCCACCATCATGAGAAACCCACATAACCCCACTAACTAAGGATACAACAATGCCCACACTCAAACTAGGAATGTCATAGAACATATATTTGGCTTGCTCAAATCAAGGCTCAAGTATCCAGATACCTCAGGACGTGCCTTGCTGTACAACCCAGTCACCTCTGCCAAAATACTCACAGATTGTTCCATGTTACACATTATCATTCTCAGGAGGCAGCTTCAACAAGGACAACTAAGCACAGAACCGAAGTTCCCAGTACCACTGGCAGGGCAAGCGACTCCTGCAGATACAGATGAGGAGTCTGAGGGAGAACCACCGGCCACAGATATTGCCAGCAGATGTAGGTGTGCACAGTATGCCATGTCTCTAGCTAAGAGGCAAAGGACAGCACATGCACTGACTATCTAAAAGAAAGAAAACCAGCCTTAGCACATACAAATATTAAAAATGCCATCTGATAACATGCACAACCGTTCCTTACTCAAGTAGTAATAGTTGTATTTTGTTAGCATCAGACACTGGCAACCCCTCAAGGAGATTTCTCATATCTGCATTATTACTAAGGTAAGTCTGGAACCACTAGCTCTGGCAGCTGATATTAACCTTTCATCTCTTGGATTGAATTTACCTCTTCTTAACCATTCCTGCATTCGTTCCTGATCAACATGCGGTTCTTCCACAAGTTTTCTATACTTGCAACTATATTTATGCATGTTCCACTGGTCCTTCACCTTATACTCTTTCTTTTGTTTTTTGGCACATTCAGTTGCTGCCTGATTTTTATCTACTTCTCATTTGATTTCCATTTCTGCTTGACACCAATATGCTTCTGCTAGATTAAGCAGAGAAGTTATCTTAGATTTATTCTCTTCATGTTTCAAACTTTCACTATGTTTGGTTCTTGTGAGGTCAACAGATATGTGTGCATTCCCACAGTTCATAGGTTCATAGGTGTGTACTAGGCTAATGGCCCTGGAGCCTTTACAAGCCTAGCCCATAGAAGTCCCCTGGCATCATGCCACCTGTCGTTAGTTCTCAGTGCCTCTATCAAGGAAAGCCACTGGAGTGATCCCCGGGGTGAACTTTCTATTTCCCATCCACTCATCAAGATTTCTCTTGAAGATGGCCAGTGAGGTGCTCTGCTTGACATGTATGGGAAGTCTATTCCAGAGCATGGGCAGTCTCTAGGTTATGAACCTGTCCCTCCAGCATGTTCTGTTGATTATGGTAATGAGGTTGAGGTCTCTGGAGTGTGTGGTGTTGAGGGATTGGTATTTCTTTAGATGCAGCATTTCTGACAGAGCTGAGTCAGACATGGCTTTATAAGTCAAGCAGAGATCGTCTCTTAGTAAACGATATGAGACAGAGAATAGCTGGAGTTTTTTGAGTCTGTCCATGTAAGACATGTGTTTAAGGCCTAGGATTCTCTTCATGAGGTACTTTTGTGGCCTTTCTAGCTGTTGCATGTGTCTAATGAGGTACATGCCAAATGGGGCATTATACTCGATGATCGACCTAATGAGGTAAGAGTAGAGAGATGAGGACCTCTTTCTTCCTGGATGCAAACCCTTGGTAATGAGATGTGCCATATAGAAGGACTTTCTGACCACAGTGGCAATGTGGTGGTCAAAGAAGAGGTTGCTGTCAACCTGTGTCTCCAGATCTCTTATAACACCTTCAGTGTTCAGTGGGCTCCCATCAGTGTGATAATTTGTGGGAAGTAGGTTGCAGATCTATACATGTAATTAATTTCAAGGAGGCCTATTCCTCCTTCAGAAGGGGGAATATATAATCTTGGTATGCACTGATTTTTATAAATCATTTGGTGAACATGAAGCATCCTTATTGTTTTCCTATTTAATCTATCCAGCATGTTTTGGGGCCATTCAATCACTCCAAAACTGTAAGTTAGGACAAGAAGAGCAAATTGGTTTATAGCTTGGCTTTTGTTCCTAGATGTCAATGCTGTTTTCAGGATTAATTTAAGTCTTCTAAAGTATTCCTTACTTAGTTTTATTCACATTTGTTCATGTTTTATTGTTAATTCTTCATCAATTCCCAAATATTTATACACTCCCTCTTGCTCAAGTTCTTTTATATCACATTCTTGTCCCAAACTGATGGTTTCTTGGTGCTGCAGTTTTCCTGCTTTAAAAGCTGCTTTTGCACATTTGTCAAGACCAAATGACATTCTAATATCATCTGAAAACGTTTTGACAACTTGCATTTGTGCTTTCAGTTCCTCATCCGATGAGCTATACAGTTTTAAATCATCCACAAAGAGAAGATGAGAAGTCTTTACACTTTGTTGTTTTCTAGGAGCCAAATTATAGCCATGGCCTTAGTTGTTAAGTTTAATGGGTTAAGGGTAAGAAAAAAATAGAGTGACAGAGAGTCACCCTAGAATATCCTCCTTTGAATTTTTATCCCTGAATAAAATTTTGTCCTTTGTCATGGTTTAATTTTAATGTGGTCTTCTACTGTTTCATAATGTAGTTGATCAGTGCAGTGTGTAGTTTATACATTTTTAAGCACTCTTTTATCCATGAATGTGGAACGCTATCAAATGTTTTTTTATAGTCAATCCATGCCATACTTAGATTATTTCCCTTTTTCAGTTCTCCACTATAACCTTATTTAACAACAAATGATCCTTTGTTCCATATGACTTTCTTTTATTGCCCTTTTGCTCTATTGCTGTAATTGACTTTTCTTCTAAATGACTATACACTCTGTCGCCATCAAGTCCAATGTATAGTTTATAGGCTGTCGGAAGGCAAGTTATGTTTTTGGGGTAGCTTGCAGGTTCACTCTTAAGTAGTAGCATTGTTTTTCCTATTGTTAGCCAGGTTGGTGTCTGTTCAGGGTGTGCATATAAATAGTTCTTACTCATAGCTAAATCTTCATAGAAGGATATTAATACTTTTAACCAGACATTAGGTACTGCATCTGGGCCTGGGGTTTCCCAATTGTAGGCATTTCTTAACTTTGTTTCAATCTCTCTGGCTTTTACTTCATCCCCATTTCATATCCTGTACCTTTAAACTTCTTATTATTTATTTTATTTCTTCTATCCATTTTCCATCTTTGTTATGTTTCACAAGATCTTCATAAATACTTCTCCAAAATATATCTATTTCTTATTTTTTTTGGTGGTCTTTTAATTCCTTTTACCTTGTTTCCCAACTCTCTATAAAACTTTTTTGGATCATCAATAAATTGCTTATTTTGTACTTTTACTTTATATTTATCTGTGTATCTTCTAGGTTTTTCCACCTGTGCTGAGATTTTTAGCTTGCTATTTGCAATAGTGCATGATAGATCCTGGTCTGTTCTAATACTGTGCATTGCTTTTATCACGTCTATCTGTTTTAGTATTTTTGTTGATCTGTTCCCCCTTCTATATTCTTCTAACAGTGACACTTCTTATCTTAATTGCTTTATAGTTTCTCTATTCGATACTTATTTATTTATTTTATTTATTTATTTGCAGTTGGTTAGCCAGGATAGTCCATTGGGCCAAAATAACCCGTTTTCAATGGAGTCCTGGGGAGAAAAGCTCCAGTACATAGGTTACAGTAGATAATTCTTAATATATACACAAACTGTACAATTATACAGATACAAGAAAAACAATTTTGCTAATAATACTACAGAAAGAACTAGACTGAATACAGTATGGTGATGAGATTAATGGGTAATACAAACTATAGGGAAAAGTAGTACTAAAGTACTGAGAAATAACAACATATCTGGAAGCAATTTGTAATAATACTGAGGAATAATAACATATTAGGAAGAATGCACAAAGAATTGAGGAGTAGTAATGTATTAGGGACACAATAGAAGGAAGTGTGGCCTAGTATAAGGAAAGTAAGGAAATTTGCAGGAGGAAACAAAGGAAGAAGGAAGATGACTTTGCAAGTGTTAGTTATGTGGGGTGGGAGCGAGAGCATTCCCATTGGGATATTAGATATGAGTGAAGAGATCTTTTAAATATGAAATGGTTGGGGGTGGTGCGAATGGAAGGAGGCAGGGAGTTCCAAAGACGTGCAAGGCCATAGGAAAGAAGATTTTTGCCTGGGGGACGATTTGGTTTATATACCTCTAGTAGATTTTGATTGTTGGACCTTAAAACTCTAGCAGGAGTGTGTATCTTGAAGGTTGATGAAAGGGAGGGACAGAGGGAGGGAGGGATTGAAAATGAGCTTATGCATGAGATTTAGTTGAGTGTATGTGAGATGACTGGGTAGCTCTAGCCAATTTAGTTTTTGTAGAGAGGAACAGTGGTGGGTGGAGGACCTGAGGTTGGTGACAAACTTTGCAATTTTGTTGTAGCAAGAGGAAAGTTGTGTTTTTAGTGAGGTCTGTAGATTAGTAAGGAGTGGAGCTCCATAGAGTAGGGAGGGAATTCCTCAATGGTATTCGATTTTCCATTTCCTTTCCCTCACTATCCTGTGTTCTTGCAGTAGGACTTTATCAGTTTTTAATTTAGCTGTACAGTAATATATCCTGTTTACTTCTATTAAATCACATGGATCTCTATGGACAGTCCTAATTACTGTGTGCATTTGTTTTGTCAAACTTCTGACTTTTTTGGGTTTTATTGACCTTCTGCAGTCTATTTCTTTATTGATCTTAATATGTCTCTATATCTCTGTTAAATCAAGCAAATCTTCTCTTAGCTCATTTTCTTCTAAACTAAGGGCACATTTTTTATTTTCCATTTCCTGCGGGCATTCTATAGAAAGTTTTTTAGCATCTTCCTGTGGCACATTCTCTTCAATTTTATCCTGTGCCATCCATTGCTCTGTCATATGGGAACTTACTGGCCTATCACTCCTCAACATTGACTGCATCAGAGTTTCCAAAGTTTCCTGTTCCTTCTCTTGCTATCCTGCTTCAACTGAATGCTTATACTGGTGTCATCTTTATGGCTCTTTTGGCTTGTCAGTTTTTGTATTTTTTTTTTACTACTAATTCCTTCAACATTGGGAGGGGGAGCATCCTCCACCTGAGCCTGGTCTAGCCCCATTGCAGGAATGATTCTGTGTCTTGAGGACTCTACACTTTTATTTTTTCCAGTCCTGGGAGCAGTGCACTAACAGGATTGTTCCCGTTTTTATCC
Organism: Protopterus annectens; assembly: GCF_019279795.1. Classification (NCBI taxonomy): domain Eukaryota; kingdom Metazoa; phylum Chordata; order Ceratodontiformes; family Protopteridae; genus Protopterus; species Protopterus annectens. Next base: position 1,947,942,675 of record NC_056733.1, read on the forward strand.
TGGTACTCATGCACCCAGCTGTCTTTTTTATTTTTTAATAGTTCTTATGCAGGGCAAATCTTCCCCCAGCTGTCCATGATATATGCTATATACAATAGAGTCTATATATCAGTGTCAGCTTGATGAGATTTTGTGAAAACAGGGTCTACCAAGTAAAGGTACTCACCAAAACTTGAGGATGAATTCAATTCCAGCAATACTACTCTCTTTTCATGCAGATTTTATCATCTCTCCATTCAGATCCCAAAGGTTTTCACTGTGTGGTATGACTCCTGTGCATGTAACTCTTGGCTACACCTTTTCCTACCACACCATTATTCTGTTGTGTGCTTGCTCCCAATTGTGAAGCCTCTCTTGTACAGATATTGCATTAATAATTAGTATGATAAAACCAACAGTAACACAACAGAAATATGTACAGAAATGAACCATAGAATAATTGATTATTATATCTATATCTATATGTGTGTTCCTGTCACCAATTGTCCACTTCTTCTCACTCCTTCTGTGTCACCAAACCGCATTGATTCCAAAATGTTTCCGTAAGCCATGTGTTTCATAATACACCTGTCGCATACATAAAAGACATGAAGAACTGCAACTGTTATGACAAATGTTTAAATCATGATACTGAAACATGACCATAACACATATTTTTTTCTATATTCCATCTGATTCAGACATGGTTTTATATGAGTACTGCTTATCTGTGCAAAATTCGGTTCAGAGCACAATAAAATGATGCTTATTCCATTCTAAGTTCAGCACCTCAGGATATGATTATCAGCAGTGCAGCTGATCTGGCCAGAACTGTGCTTCAGGCAAGAGTGTAAAAAATTATTTAAAATAAACAATTCCCTCTTTAGGTTGTACAACATCTGTATGCCTTTGCTGAATTTTGAAAATGAGGTATCTGGATTTCATAGTGATATCATCTCCATTAAATCAGTCTATTAATCCGTGTATGTACTCCAGTAGTTACACTTGCAACTGTGCCACTGTGTTCAGTAACCTATTCACACATGATCCGTCACTGTTATTCTGAAGTGCACTGTCATATTTACAGGAAATGTCTGTGTTGTCTATGCACAGTGTGCAAGCATGAGACAAGACAAGAAAAGTTGACAGTAACACTATACATATTTACTATTTTAATGCAATCAACACAGAAAGAATTGTCAGGAATGTTTGATTGATAATACACTGGTTTACAGTTGTGATTGTCATTGACATCCCATACTCTGAAACAGGTACATGTCTCTCATATTAATCTCACAGACATGCTGTACCAACTTCCAGTCAGGGGAATATTTAAACAGGGTGAATATTCTACCATCCCCTTATAGCAGTTTTATCACAAACATCTTATCTGCAACGCTAATTAGGTCATCCTGTCAAAAATGCCCTCTCTCTCTTTACATAAGAGTCAGGCTTCTGCTGTTGGTATTGTGGCTAGTACTGTGTTCTCTAGATTGTGTAATTGCTTAGGTAGGTGGATCAAACCTATTAAATCTGCTGTTCATTGTCTATACTTGTACCATGTTGCTAAGGCCTTGAACTTCTTATCTCTATCCAGTAGGTCAATAGCTTCCCTCCCATCCTTCAAAACCATTCTAAAAGACTTACTAGCCAAAAGCTGCCTCCGTTTTTGCTCAAGATCAGAATAAACTATATCCCTAAATGTGGGCAAATACCTATTCATGCCTTAAATCTCCTTACTCTCTCTTCTTCACTTCCTTTCTTCTCTCAATTTCTCCCCCACCTGGCTTTCTCTCTAAATATACTATAAGCCTGCTTTTCTCTCATTTCATATTGAAATTCCAGTGTTATATTAACTTACATTTAATTTCTCTATAAATTGGCTAAAATTTCACTAACTATTAAATCATTGCCATATGACTTGTATCCATTCTTAACTAGTGTTTTCACATTATGCCTAGTTTAGTATAATAATTTAAACTGTATTTGTTTTATATTATTTTTAAATACTGTAAAATTATTATTTTTAAAATATTTTGTAATACTTTGGAGCTTTTCCCCCAGGCCTGCACCAGAAATGGGTACCAACCTAATTAGACTTTACCAGTAGTCATATATCAATAAATACATAAATAAATAAATAAAATAAGGAAATCTGATAGTGTCGAACACTTGTGTCTGCGTGGTTCTATTGTCATGGAAATAAACCTTCAATAGCAGTTTTGCTATGCCCACTTCCACTCAGGAGAAAAAATGAACTGTGGACACAGCTCCCTCTGCAGTCCATCCCTCTTTTAACACGCTTCTCTTCTGCAACACAGTAATGGGGTCATCATGCCAAAAGTGCAATCTCTCCCCTTAAAGATCATGTCTAAAGGTACAAAATGACCTTTAGATTTTTTTGTATAAAAAAGTATTCACATGCATTATTATGCAAATGAACACTTTTAATACAAAAAAAAAATATTTTCACACCCATACATTAAATAATGTTTTTTAAAATATTGCCACCAAATCCAGAAGACTAAATGTAGTGAGCAATGTTTACAGTATTAATATTCATAGGACGACAAGGACCAGTTACGTCATTCTGGATTCCAGCTCTAATACTACTGAATTAGCGTAGGTATGTCATTTGTAAATTAGCGGTATAATTGCCAAACTGTTAGATTAACAGTTAGAGAGAAAATTATATCATTAATCAAATATTAACATATATAGTGTTATATAATATACAATATTTATAAAATTAATTATTATAGCAATACTATTTTTTAAAGGCTTCAAAACACATTTTTTCTTTTCAGACAAAAAAGGGGTCAAAAGCATAAAGATGCATGCAAACACTATATTTATTTATTTTTTTTAGAAAAGCAAAGCATGTTTTGCAGCCTTAAATATGATGTTTAAGAGCCAGACTTCTTATGTGGCACTTACAAGAGCCAGACTTCTTCTGTGGCACTTACAACTAATACTGTGCTCTCTAGAATGTGCAACTAGATTGATAAGAGATTGAAATTTCACAGTGGGTAGCTTGTGTGTGTGGCTTCAATGTCAGGTTCGTTTCACTTCCTGAATGGACATGCTGTCCCAATTTCCAGTCAGCAGAAGATTTTAATATAAGAGAGGATGCCCCATCCCCTTATACCACTTTTACCATAAACAACTTGTCTCCATCCCACTGATGAGGTCAGCTTGTTAAAATTGCTCACTGTGCTCCTACAGCCCAATTTTTTTCCTGTGGCACTTTCTGCAAACTGTGTTATGCAGATTGTATAAATAAATTGACAGGGGTTTTGAATCCAGCATCAAGTAACTAAAGTGTGTATATGTACTGTTATGTACAATTGTGTCCATGATAACTTCCCTTATGTTAACTTCCACTTAGTAGACATATTTTCACTGGCAGTGGAATACCCTATAGATTTGTATTTTCCCCACAGACAATAAACATTTCTGAAAACACAATGCTTACATCACGCTGTCAAAAATCAACCACATCAAAGTGGTCATATGAGTTACCCTGTGGTGCTGGCTGCTGATGCTATGCACTCTAGACTGTGTAAGTACAAAAGTAGGATATTTTAATCCAGCAATGATTGACTACGGTACAGGGGTGTTTGTTGTGCTGTGTTGAGAAGGATTTTAATGCATGTAGTTGTGTACTGTTTCTGTGCTCTTCAACCACTTTTATATATTTTTATAAGAACATGAAAGTATGAAATAATGCTGATGTCATCTATTCAACAGTGCATTGTCACAATTGTAAAAGAACATCTTGTGTGGCATGTGCAATTCAGGCAATATTCTGTACTTTGTGATCTTAGGTGGTCTGTTCAAATCCAGCCATTACTCCTTAGACTCACTTGTGTCAGCAAGTATGTCACAGTGCAGGCAGGTAACAATGATGTCAACCAGCTATCTGCTGTGTACATGTATGGCTGGGGATTTTTATTACAATAACTTTTGTTATTTTTTTCACTCATAAAAGCTTTACTGGATAATTATAATGCTATGGGATGACATTTGGCTTACCCATGAGAAGTACTAAGGCTTTCCCTGTTGTTTGAGGACATGAGACTATGTTTGTAAGTTGTTGCCTTAGTAAAGTATGTGTTTGAATCTGTGATTATTCACACACTGAGCCTGATTGCTATTCTCCTGTCACAGTGACAATTGCATTATGCATCATTTGTGTCTGGGTATACCTAGTAGCAGGCAATGTTGGGTGAGAAACACAAATACAGCAACAGTATTTTAAAGAAATAACACACATATTTCATTTATTTTTTATATTTAACATTTGTTTACTGGGAAAGTCCAACCTGGAACAAAGCCAATTTTCAGCTGATGCCATGGGAGAAACACTACAGAGAGATGCATGTCTTTCTAACATGGAAGGAAATCAGAGTACCTGGAGAAAACCCACATGAACACAGGGAGGACCTGCAGACTCTGCACAGAAGGCACACCAGTTGAGAATCAAACTGGAAAACCTCTTGCTGTAAGGCGACAATGCTACTGTTGCAGCACTGTGCCGACATTACTTGCAACAATGACATAAGGTATCCACTGTCCTTGCAAACTATTTTCTCAACAGCCTGTTATCAATAATATAATATTTCTCAAATTTTTACAATGTTGCATTCCATCCCTTTCACATACATCGTTTGCATGTCTGTTTTTAAGTTTTGTATATGGCTAAACACTTGGAAACAGGACTATTTATTATTACCATCAATATGGATGTCTTTCTATTGAAAACATTTCTTGCTGGTATCATTACATTTGAATGCGTTAACCGAATATATTTTTTTCATTTCCCCATCCCTTGTAATTGTCCCCGCACTATTAACATTACATTCTGTATAAATTTGCCCAATTTCATGTCCCGTGCAATTGCGAAATTACAAGCCACTTGCCTTTACTTCATATAAACTGTCTGCATGTACTAGCAAAATACGTTTGCCTACAGGCAAGTAGTTTTACTTACAAAGTGTGCTCATGCTCACAGTACCATTTCATGACCACCAACACTGCTGCTGGCCACAGAATGGTGCTCAGAATTGGGTAAGTGTCATGAGCTGCATGCATACTCATGCTGCTTATTGCACTAGCACACTATAACTCATGCAGGCTTCATATGAAACCCACATGATGTTTAGTGAATCCCAGGATTAACCTCCAATAAAAGGAGGATTTAAAATCTCATTTTTCACATCATCTTGTAGGTTCTGAGAATGCAGCCAGGCAAACCTGGTCAGAACAATATCAGTGGACATAACCTTGGAAGAAGTATCAACTGAGTCATTTATGCACATTTAAATAATGAATTGTGACGTGCACATTGGAAGAAACAGGATTACTTAAAGAAGACTTTTCCTTGCAAGGAGAAACTGCAGACAAAGCATTCCTCATACCTTTACAATTAGAATAAACTTTTTAACATATGAGCCTGACAATTCAACGTTCTGAAAAGCAAAATTGCAGAAACATATATTTTTCCCCATATCTATCAACAGTCTTCCCATCCTTGTCAGAATGAGTAGGATTGGAAATAACAAAAAGTTTAGCAGCAGTAATAACTAAATCAGTAGCTACTGGGTTAGGATTTGGAAGTGCATCTAAAAACTTAAAAGGCTGAGGAATTTTATACACTCTTTCTGACTTTTTCAGAGCAGCAGGCTGACTATCAGGAAACTGCAGGGAGTAACACACACATCCTCCAAAGTTGATAGAACTGGAATTAAGGGTGAAGCTTCTGCAAATTCTTTCTGTAATAGCTCAAAGTAATTTCTGAGGGACTAAGAAAACTCGGTGTTCTCTCACTGAAAACACTGGTCATTCTAGAAATAGTCTCAGAGAAAGAGAAACTCCCATAGGGAGAATCAGAAACTGAGCTCTCCTCTATGTCTGAATATGAATGCTGAGGAGAAAATCCTGTCTCTTCATTTTCCTGTCTGGATTCAGAATCTTGAATATCTTCTGGAAAAGAAGTATCTCTCTCTCTTACTTTTTTAATCAAGAACCACTTTATAAGAAAAATCAATAGCATGAATTAAACCCCGAGACAGACTCTAAACTACTCTTTATGGAAATTTGAGAAGAAGTGGATATATGTTTAGTTTTCTGTTTCTTTTTGACAGAAAAAATGTGCCAACAGTATTATTAATGGCAGCAGCAACTTCCCCAAGGATGGGTACCACATTCTGGCCAGAAAGACAAGTCTTCTCTGTTTCTTCTCCCAAGACCAAATATAGTGTCCCCTTGCCAACTAAGGGGACTCCAACATCCACAGTGAATGTTGTTAACCATCTATTCATAGTGACTGTAGGTGCTACACCAGAAAGTTCATGGGTAAAACTTAAATGGTCTGCCAACAAAACTATGGCAACAGCATAGTCACCCACCCATGGCTGAGGCAAACTGCTAGCCTGCTGGGGTGGCAAAGGCTATTTGCTTAACTTTTTCTTTTTTGCAGTTGGAAGAAGGATTGACTGTGGGACTGGTAGATTTTTTTCCATGGTCAAGCCAAAACTTGAGCCTCTTTCTGTAGAAAGCAAGCAGCAAGAGCTGGTAAAAATTTAAATGTCTTTAAAAGACACTGGGCTGGATTCATGAATGGACAAATTCTGTGCAGGAACAATATAACAGCTCCTGCACGCAATATGGCCACCATGCGATCCAGGATACGGCCATTTTCGTGTGCACGAGTGACCCTATACTGTTCCTGCATGGAATTCCATTCAGCATGCAAATCACTTCATTTGCTGGTGAAAAACATGCAAATGAGGTGATTTTGTGATCCAGCAAGCTGAACGGATTCCATATAGGAACAGTGTCAGTGCAAAAATGTATTCAGCTAGTAGCTGAATACATTTTTGGTTCTGACAAAACGGGGGCATGACAGCTCGTGAAAAGCATGTATTATGTAGTACAGACAAGCCAATGGCCAAATATAAGGCCATTGGCATTAAAAGCCACATAATTTTTATAAAAATAATACTTTTTTTTTTTTGGCCAATCTCGGCCGTTTAAGCAAAGGGCAGCGGCGTGCAAACACGGGGGTGCAGAGGAAAAAAGGGGAAAAACTGCCATTTAACAGAAATATGCTTTCTGCCATTATAGTCAATGGCAGGCAGAATGTAAACAAGACAAGGGAGCACTGGTTTCCAAGGGGAAAGGGTGTGCTTGGGAATTGTATCTATGGACCTGCACACTGGGGTAGAAGGGACCTATACTGAATCACAGATTTTTACCTACTGGACGCCTGTCACTAATCATACTGGTGCAGAAATAGGAAGCCATGTAGGCAGGACAAGAGGATGACTTCAGAAGGGGCTGTGTCATGCTTGGTGTAAACTTATTGGAACCCTGTGGCCCGTGCTTGCTCTTAGCTAAGCAGAGCTAAGGAAGGGTGTGTGTCTCACATTGTTGAGCACTGTTTTCCCTGCTTAAATGGGTGTGCACACCATGCACCACATTTTAAACAAAAAAAAAAAAACAGAAAACAAGGAAGTAGTAGCTCAGTTCACATGTGAGCACTGGGTATATGCCTCTGGGCTTAAATGGGAAGGCAATGGGAAGGGAAAGCAGAAGTAGGAAGGCAATCAAGGAGAACTAGCATAGCTGGCAGGTGAAATGTATCAGAATCAGCCAATTACACAGGCAGCAGCCCAGCACACTACTATAAACTATGCAAGCCTCTTTCACTCTGTTTTTTTCTCACAAACTTCACACCATCGGTGTACACAGATGGGGAAATTTTACCTGACAAAACTAACAAAATGATAGGGGCTGCTGTCGCTCTCATACATCAATATGTGCAAGAGGCTGAGGGTGGTGAGGATGTGAATGCTGATGACCATCCAACAGTGAGGAGGAGGAGAAGAGTGTACAGACCCAGGGTAATCTACCAGGGTCTACATGAGTGGGAGATAGTTGAGTGCTACAGGGTGGACAGGGACATTCTACAGCAAATTGTTGAGCTGTGCTGGCCCCGCCTCACACACAGAACCAACACAGGGGATCCCATACCAGTGGATACCAAGGTATGTGTAGGCGTAAGAATACTAACCACAGGTACCTTCCAAAGTGCAACTGGAGATTTCATGGGGATCTCACAGGCATTAGCATCCAGGGTACTCCACCACTTTCTGGATGCCATGTCAGCACATGCCGGTGAGAACATATATTTTCCCATCACCCGTGAGGCGTTGACCAGCAGTATGCGTCTCTTCCACCAAATAGCAGAATACCCCAAGGTAATGGGTGCTATAGACTGCACGCACATACACATCAAAGCACCACCTGGTGAGCAGGGTAGGGTCTTCATAAACTGCAAGGGCTTCCCCTCCATCAACTGCCAGGTCATGTGCAATGCCCAGGGCATTATCTTGAATGTGTGTGCTGGTAGCCCTAGAAGCTATCATGTCTCTCACATCTGGTATATGACCAGCTGTACCAGTCATTTGTCTGTGGGGGCATCCCAAATGGCCACCTAGTGGGGGATGCTGGCTACGCACTGGAGCTGTGGCTGATGACACCCTTCAGGAATGCACACACACCTGAACAAGAACTCCATAATGAGGCACACGCACAAACCAGAATCATACTAGAGAATGTGTTTGGGATGCTCAAGTCATGGTTCCACTGCCTGGACATATCCAGTGGAGCCTTGCAGTACTCTCCAGCTACATGTATACAAATGTTCATAGTATGTGCCATGCTACACAATATGATCCTGTGGAAACAGCTGCAGCAGGAACAGCATGGGGCAAGGCCACAAAGCTCCCCCACCATTGCCAAGACCAGCACAGGCACAGAGGGACTTAGAGGAGGAACCACCTGCGCCTGCCCATGTAGGGCAGAAGGAGGTGTGCCCAGTATGCCCAGCCCTTGACAAAGAGACAACGTATAGCACATATACTGACACAGTAGGTACCCAGGGAATGACACCTCATTCTGACTTGCACATACAGTAAAAAGGATGTCATACATGACACTACCTGTGCTTTACCATGTATAGGGAGTGTACTATGTGCATCTGATATAGTCAGCTCTCCAGCACTGTCCCCAATATTGGCCAACCATAAGGTAAGTCACTCTTCCTATCAATTACTGAATGGAGTAGTATGTTCTGATAGTTGTATCTATGGTATGGATATGTACAGGTGGCTGAATGGGATGGCAGCAGATACTGGACACCTATATGAGCAGCATGAAATCCATAACAAATACTGGTGTCAACACACTAGGCAATACTAGGCAAGTTGACAAATCCAACTGCAGTACATGTGGTGGCCCAAATGTGTGTCCATAGGACACACACATGCATGTCAGTGAGGCTTACATACCCACCACCAGGCTCAGCCAGCAGGACAGGTGTAGATGACTATAAAGAAAGGCTGGGCTAAGGCCTCCAATTGATGGCAATGAACAGCCCCCATCCAGACCTACACAGACTGACTGCAACAGGTCTGGCAGTGGTATGCTAGTTCTGAAGGGTAAGAAGTCTGAAAATGAAACGTAGGAAAATAAAACCTAAGATCTGCACTCCACTCATATGCCGCCAGTCTGCATGATAGGTCAGAATACAGAATGATGTGGAAGCCAACAGAGTACCTGACATACCAGTACAGTCATAGCACAGTTTACAGTTGTCAGGTGTGCCCCCCCACACACAATCCTATGTAGAAATGCAGTAACATATAAGTGTGAGGAGTAGTATCAGTGGAGCACAGATTACCCGAGTTAGCCCACTCTATAAGATAGATTGTTGCATGTGTACAATATGCAGGGATCTGTGTGTTAGGTTGTTGTGTGTTCAATATTGTCTGGAAGTGGTCAGCATGTAGGCATGGAGGGTTGAGTCTCAGTTGCCTATGGGCAGTACTGTAGTTGACAGGGCCGTGTTCCAACAACTGCAGTGCCAAACACAATGCTTTTCAGCAATACCCATGTCAGCAATCATCTATACACACTGTCCAGATGTCAATTTCTGTCACTGTCTGAAAGATGGACATGCCATGAATGTGGGCCCATACATACACACAGGACACAGGTGGAAGAACCCTAGACAGAGTGCATAAAATTTAAATGTCAGCTGCACACAACATTGGAATTGTACAGACAGGTTAGCAGCACATCAGTTGTCTGTGTAGTATGGAATACTGATGTAGTCTGGCCAATCACTTGCAGACCACAAAAGGCACAGTTATGAACTAATGAGAGACTGCCTATGTCCCTGCACAAGAAAGGATAAGGGGAATGTCCCAGGTATATCTGTGAGTCAACTGCAAGTAGCTTCCATATCACACTTGCACTCAGCTCACTGCACCATCAGCCACAGGTTTATCATGGGTCATATCCTTGCTGTTGGGAATGAGTACAGAATGACCCCACTTCTGTATGGGAATACCCACAGAATGAAGCATGCTGAAGAGCTGTCCTATGCAGGTGTGTCCTTAGCTGTAAGCAGCACCCTGCCTGCATCCAGACCAATGAATCAATATGGACTGGAACTATTGCCATTAACACCTTGCACACTTACCGTGTCACCCCAGGGGAATCTACTGGCTTGCAGCCTGGGAATGTATGAGTGATAGAATGCAGTGGCCTGCTACAGATGGCCTGCATCACTACCAAATGGTCTACAGTTCTCTGTCAAAGGCTTGTGCCTCACCTGTAGTGCCAGTGTATGGTATCTCATGAGATCATAACTAACAACCTAACACAGTCAACAGAACACAAATGCAAGGTCAATTTGACAAATCCCAGTAGCATGCCCCCCATGTCCCACTGCATGAACTGTGGACCAATCCATAAATACTGCTGGGATGAAGGGTCAACTATAGGGATACTTCTCAGATATCACTCAAATGTTAGTAAGAGGATAGAATAAAAGAGTTGGGAGGTGTAGACACATGGATGTCATGGAGTGTGAGAAGTCTGAAACTCTGATGTGTGCCCATACTACCGTTGCCTGCAAACCCAGTAATGGGTGGCTACAAACCTGCTCGTAAATCAGAATGTGACGGGAAACTGACCAGATATATGAGCCCTGACTCTGGTTAACCTGGGTGAATCTGTTCAGTTGAGAGGTATGGCCACCGCAGGATATAGCCATTCTGTTAAGTCGATATATGTACAAGAAGGGAATCCTCAGACACCATAGTACCAAGGTGATGGACCATTTACACAGACCCATCAGCAAGTGTCTGTAGCTACCCCTCCAAAATGGCAGGAGTGTGAAAGAATGTGTAGGCTGTGGACCACAATACTGGACTCAGCTTCATTCATCTTGTATTTCCCAGTAAATAACTGTGAGCAAATAATTATCTGTCAGTATTCGATGACATAATACATCACAGTGTAAAACAGTACATATGTCTGAATATCTCTGCTAACACCAACCATGTAACACAAGCAGCACAGACAACAATAGTTACAGTATCCCCCTATCTGTCACCCATTGTGACTCTATATTGTCAACCTATCTACATAAATTTTTGCAGAAACAGGTTGCTAACTGTATGTGTAGAACACCAAACCCTGGACTGGAGTACAACCCCACATGGAATGGATTCACACACTCAATACAGAAGGTCATACTGGGCATACTTCTACACTTAGAGAAAGGAAGCCCATGTCTGACAACACAGTGGACTATACATATCTGTCATTCACAGATGTCTGCGCACACTAACCAAATTGTACACGATTCATGCTTCACACACACATTGGATAGGAATACTCACACATATCCAAGGCCAACACACTATAATATGTCAAACATACACACACAGAGATGTGAGGAAGAGAGAGACAGACAATGACAGATAGAATTCCATTGTGAGGCCTGTCCAACCCACTACATATCCAATTGGCTGATATCACATGATGTGTTGATGTCAATCACTGTACAAATTCCTTTTGGTAGCCCTCACCCCTATAGTTTCTGTGGTGCTTGTGATAACCATGTAACATGATAGTACAAATCAGTATTCATGTAGCATTTGTATACCCAGTCCTGTCAAATGTAAAGTTGTGTGTGACAGAGTGTGTGTGTATGTGTGTGTGTGTTTCCAGAGGAATGATTTATGGCCCATTTACACACACTGCAATTTCATTTGCCCATGTTAGCACTCCTGCTGATGTCAGTCACCTTGAAATAAACCAGTGGCCAAATCTCACCTCTTTAAGCTCCGTGGTGCTTGTGAAAACTGTGTAATACTGTAGTATAGCAAACTAGTTAGGTGGGAGTTCTAATCCTGGTTCTAGCAACTGTGATTTTGTGTGTGTGTGTGTGTGTGTGTGTGTGTGTGTGTGTGTGTGTGTGTGTGTGTGTGTGTGTGTGTGTGGAGATGAATGATTTTGAGGCCATTCGTACAACTACATCTGCAATTGGCCTTCTTTAGCACGCCTGCTGTCAGTCACCTTGAAATAACCCTTTTCCCAAATCTTAGTCCTATAAGCTCCATGGCACTCGTGATATTTGCGTAATATTGTAGTGTAGGAAACTAGTTAGGTAGAAATTCTAATCTTAGTCCTGGCAACTGTGAGAGTGTGTCTGTCTTTGTTGACACCTGATTTTGTGGTCATTCACACTTCTCTTCCCTCCTTTGGCAATGCAGCTGATGTCACTCACCTTCAAAGATATCTTTGGACAGCTTTTCAACGTGTAAGCTCTGTGGTGGTTGTGATAACTGCATAATTCCACAGTGTAGCAAACTGGTTAGATAGGAGTTCTAATCCTGGTCCTGGCAACTGTGATAATGTGTATGAGAGTGTATGTGTGTCTTTGTTGACACAAATTTAGTGGTCATTCACACTTCCCTCTTCCCTCCTTTAGCACTGCAGCTGATGTCACTTACCTTCAAAGATACCTTTGGACAGTTCTCCAATGTCAATGCTCCATGGTGCCTGCAGTAACTGTATAACACTATAGTGCCAATACATAAGTAGGTAGGGGTTTGGAACACAGTACTGGCAAGTGTGTGTGTGTGTGTGTGTGTGTCAGCAGTATCCTGCGGTGGTGTTGGTGTGATTGTGTAATAATAGGAACCAATGCACCGTGGGTTTTGCTACATTTTCATATCGAGGACCCATATGTCCCAATGTCACATTACAAGGCCAACAGTTGTCAAACACCATAGAGGTTGTTGTAGACAATCCACAGCCATAAATGTATATACAGGCAAACATTATAATATCCAGAGATCTCTCTTCACCCACAGATCATACACAAACATGCTTGGCTCTTTCTCTCATCCTTTCTTTCTTTCCCTCTGCCCCCCCCCCCCCCCCCGGTAGATGTGGACAAATGCATCTGTTTTGCATGAGCAGGAGCTTAACATTGGTAGGTAATGCTCATAATCAGCTGATGGCCTGTGCATGAAATGGAGGTCTCCACCTGCTAACTGCATGTGGAACAGCTGTGGTATCATTCCTTTAGCCAATTGCATGGACACACACTCCTATAAGTAAGCACTGCAAGTGGGTGTTGGCCCTTCTCCTTCACTGTGAGCATGACTTCATGTGGGTGTGTGACAGCATCACAGAGGGAAGTTGGAAATACCTCTTACAACAAACACTGTGGAGACAGGCCAACAAACTGGAGGGGGGTGTTCCAGACATGGGGACAGAATGTAAATATTGCTGTTTTACATTTGAGTAATGTTGGTTTAAGAGGGTTTGTGTGGATATGGCTGTTCTGCATGATATTAAGTCTGGCATGACAGTGTTATGTGGCTGAGAAAACTCTCACCTGTAGGACCATCTGCAGACTGGCCAGAGTTTGGAGTCTTAGATTTGGTGTGTTATTCACATATTTTCTGTCTTTATAAATGCAACAGTATACTCTGATGGTTGTAGTCAGTAAATGGTAACATCCATGTGTGTTACTGACTTCATATCCCTCAGAAGAGATATGTAACAACAAACCCTGCTACACCAGCAATGTTCTCAGTTTATAACTGCAATATGTCAATATTGGCCCTGTGTTTCTGTCTCTGTCCCCAAGTCTGTCACCCTTTGTTCATATGTCATGCAGTAAGAGGTGGATATGTACAGTATACCATTATTTACTGACATAATTACTGATATCAAGCCAGTGATATATCAGACTGCCAGACATGTAATGTATAGGAGGCCTAATATTTAAGGACAAAACCTGGACATTCTGTGTAGTCTGTACAGTAGTAAGGTCTGTGTACTTATGGTGATTGTTGAGAGAGTGTCTGTATTATGCAGCCATGGATTGTGATTATGTTATTTGGCCTGGGTACAGCCTGAGGTAAATGTCAGTGTACTTGGTCCTGTTCTATCTTGCATGCTGCTCTAGTTTCTGATACCATATCAGCCTATATGTTTGTAGGGCCAGACTGAGACATGTCCC